>NC_068920.1:2556992-2603084 GCF_023091745.1 Budorcas taxicolor
GGGAAAGAGTTCCCGGCCTTCCCGTTCCATCTAAACAGGAGGCCTTCTCAACAGGAACAGCGAGAGGAACTCCAGGGTCGTGCCACCATTCCAAGAGTCCCCCAGATGTCTCCGTCCATTCCAGAGGAACCTCTTTTCCCTTCACCGGCTTGTCCTTCACGCCGAGGATCGACTCACACCAAGGTGGCACGTGGCACAGCCCTGTGGGAAAGCCTCGTGGGAAAGCCTCGAGCCAAAGCCTCGAGGGAAAGCCACAGATC
The DNA here is from genome assembly GCF_023091745.1 of Budorcas taxicolor. Taxonomy (NCBI): domain Eukaryota; kingdom Metazoa; phylum Chordata; class Mammalia; order Artiodactyla; family Bovidae; genus Budorcas; species Budorcas taxicolor. Next base: position 2,557,253 of record NC_068920.1, read on the forward strand.
CCTTGATCCACGTGACAGGAAGGATTACACTACTGCTGCAGCTCGGGAGGAAAGTGCACGTGCATGCCCCCACACGAGACGAGGCCTGACTCCCCTGGAGAGACTCAAAAGCACCCCAAGATCCATGTCAAACTGGAGAGGAATCCTCAGGTTCCGGCCCCAACTCCACACAAGGTCTTAGGCCCTGGCATGGACGGGAGAGGAATCCCGAGATGGCCCCTAGCAACTCGCATGGGGACTGGCCTTTCCTGAGGCCACCAGAGCGGGTCCCTGAGGTCCCCGTCGTAACTGGAGAAAACCTGCCGCAACCCGAGAATATCCAGGAGGTTCTCCCCTCCAGGCGAGATGAGGCCCATTTCGGCCGAGGCGTCTCGAGGCTGATCACTCCTCACCTCTGGAACTTCGAAAGGGTCATTCACACCCTTGGTGCAAATCAAGAAGTTCCCCGACAAACCCGGCTCCACTCGAGGGGAAACACGAGGGTCCCGCCCACATCCAGAGGTGCCCTGCTTCCGCCTCGTAGCTCGAGATGGGGGATCCTTTCCCTGCTTATTTGGGAAAGAGTTCCCGGCGTTCCCGTCGCCACTCAAGAGGAGGCCCTCTCAACAGGAACGGCGAGAGGAACTCCAGGGTGGTGCCACCATTCCAAGAGTGCCCCAGATGTCTCAGTCCATTCCAGAGGAATCTCTTTTCTCTTCACCGGCTCGTCTTTCACGCCGAGGATCGATTCACACCAAGGTGGCACGTGGCACAGACCTGTGGGAGAGCCTCGTGGGAAAGCCTCGAGGGAAAGCCTCGAGGGAAAGCCACAGATCCCTTGATCTACGTGACAGGACGCGTGACAGTACTGCTGCAGCTCGGGAGGGAAGCGCACGTGCATGCCCCCACTCGAGACGAGGCCTGACTCCCCTGGGGAGACTCACAAGCACCCCAAGATCCATGGCAACACTGGAGAGGAATCCTCAGGTTCCGGCCCCGACTGCACACAAGGTCTTAGGCCCCGGCATCGATGGGAGAGGAATCCCGAGATGGCCCCTTGAAACTCGCATTGGGACTGGCCTTTCCTGAGACCACCAGAGCGGGTCCCTGTGGTCCCCGTCGTAACTCGAGAAGACCTGCCGCAACTCGAGAAAATCCAGGAGGTTCTCCCCTCCAGGCGAGATGACGCCCATTTCCGCTGAGGCGTCTCGAGGCTGATCACACCTCACCTCCGGAACTTCGAAAGGGTCCTTCACACCCTTGTTGCAAATCAAGAAGTTCCCCGACATACCCATCTTCACTCGAGGGGAAACACCAGGGTGCCGCCCACATCCAGAGGAGCCCCTTTTCCGCCTCGTAGCTCGAGATGAGGGATCCTTTCCCTGCCTCGTCGGGAAAAAGTTCCCCGTGTTCCCGTCACATCTGAAGAGGAGGACCTCTCAACAGGAATGGCGAGAGGAACTCCAGGGTCGTGCCACCATTCCAAGAGTCCCCCAGATGTCTCAGTCCATTCCAGGGGAAACTCTTTTCCCTTCACCGACTCGTCTTTCACGCCGAGGATCGACTCACACCAAGGTGGCACGTGGCACAGCCCTTTTGGAAAGCCTCGTGGGAAAGCCTCGAGGGAAAGCCACAGATCCCTTGTTCCACGTGACAGGAATCGTGACACTACTGCTGCAGCTCGGAAGGAAAGCACACGTGCATGCCCCCACACGAGATGAGGTCTGCCTCCCCTGGGGAGACTCAGAAGCACCCCAAGATCCATGTCAACACTGGAGAGGAATCGTCAGTTTCCGGCCCCGACTCCACACAAGGTCTTAGGCCCCAGCATCGACGGGAGAGGAATCCCGAGAGGGCCCCTAGCAACTCGCACGGGATCTAGCCTTTCCTGAGGCCAGCAGAGTGGGTCCCTGTGGTCCCCGTCGTAACTCAAGAAGACCTGCCACAACTCGAGAAAATCCAGGAGGTTCTCCCCTCCAGGCGTGATGAGGCCCATTTCCGCTGAGGCTTCTCGAGGTTGATCACACCTCACCTCTGGAACTTCGAAAGGGTCCTTCACACCCTTGGTGGAAATCAAGAAGTTCCCCGACATACCCGTCTCCACTCGAGAGGAAACACGAGGGTCCCGCCCACATTCAGAGGAGCCCCGTTTCTGCCTCGTAGCTTGAGATGAGGGATCCTTTCCCTGCTTCGTCGGGAAAGAGTTCCCGGCCTTCCTATTCCATCTAAACAGGAGGCCCTCTCAACAGGAACAGCGAGAGGAACTCCAGGGTCGTGCCACCATTCCAAGAGTCCCCCAGATGTCTCCGTCCATTCCAGAGGAACCTCTTTTCCCTTCACCGGCTCGTCTTTCACGCCGAGGATCGACTCACACCAAGGTGGCACGTGGCACAGCCCTGTGGGAAAGCCTCGTGCTAAAGCCTCGAGGGAAAGCCTCGAGGGAAAGCCACAGATCACTTGAACCAAGTGACAGAAATCGTGACACTACTGCTGAAGCTCGGGAGGAAACCGCACGTGCATGTCCCCACTCGAGACGAGGCCTGACTCCCCTGAGGAGACTCAGAAGCACCCCAAGATCCATGGCAACACTGGAGAGGAAATCTCAGGTTCCGGCCCCGACTCCACACAAGGTCTTAGGCCCCTGCAAGCATGGGAGAGGAATCTCGAGAGGGACCCTAGCAACTCGCATGGGGACTGGCCTTTCCTGAGGCCAGCAGAGGGAGTACCTGAGGTCCCCGTCGTAACTCGAGAATACCTGCCGCAACTCGAGAAAATCCAGCAGGTTCTCCCCTCCAGGCGAGATGAGGCCCATTTCCGCTGAGGCGTCTCGAGCCTGATCACACCTCACTTCTGGAACTTCGAAAGGGTCCTTCACATCCTTGGTGCAAATCAAGAAGTTCCCCGACATACCCGTCTCCACTCGAGAGGAAACACGAGGGTCCCGCCCACATCCACAGGAGCCCCGTTTCCTCCTCGTAGCTCGAGATGAGGGATTCTTTCCCTGCTTCGTCGGGAAAGAGTTCCCGGCGTTCCCGTCGCATCTCAAGAGGAGGCCCTCTCAGCAGGAACGGCGAGAGGAACTCTAGGGTCGTGGCACCATTCCAAGAGCCCCCAGATGTCACAGACCATTCCAGAGGAACCTCTTTTCCTTTCACCGGCTCGCCTTTCACGCAGAGGATCGATTCACACAAAGGTGGCACGTGGCACAGCCCTGTGGGAAAGCCTCGTGGGAAAGCCACAGATCCCTTGATCCACGTGACAGGAAGCGTGACACTACTGCTGCAGCTCAGGAGGAAAGTGCACGTGCATGCCCCCACCCGAGACGAGGCCTGACTCCGCTGGGGAGACTAAGAAGCACCCCAAGATCCATTCCTACACTGGAGAGGAAACCTCAGGTTCCGGCCCCGACTCTACACACGGTTTTAGGCCCCAGCATGGTCGGGAGAGGAAACCCGAGATGGCCCCTAGCAACTCGCATGGGGACTGGCCTTTCCTGAGGCCACCAGAGCGGTTCTCTGAGGTCCCAGTCGTAACTCGAGAAGACCTGCCGCAACTCGAGAAAATCCAGGAGGTTCTCCCCTCCAGGCGAGATGAGGCCCAATTTCCGCTGAGGCGACTCGAGGCTGATCACACCTCACTTCTGGAACTTCGAAAGGGTCCTTCACACCCTTGGTGCAAATCAAGAAGTTCCCCGACATACCCGTCTCCACTCGAGAGGAAACACGAGGGTCCCGCCCTCATCCAGAGGAGCCACGTTTCCACCTCGTAGCTCGAGATGAATGATCCTTATCCTGCGTCGTCGGGAAAGAGTTCCCGGCGTTCCCGTCGCATCTCAAGAGGAGGCCCTCTCAACAGGAACGGCGAGAGGAACTCCAGGGTCGTGCCAGCACTCCAAGAGTCCCCCAGATGTCTCAGTCCATTCCAGAGGAACCTCTTTTCCCTTCACCGGCTCGTCTTTCACGCCAATTATCGACTCACACCAAGGTGGCACGTGGCACAGCCCTGTGGGACAGCCTCGTGGGAAAGCCTCGAGGGAAAGCCTCGAGGGAAAGCCACAGATCCCTTGATCCACGTGACAGGAAGCGTGACACTACTGCTGTAGATCGGGAGGAAAGCGCACGTGCATGACCCCACTCGAGACGAGACCTGACTCCCCTGGGGAGACTCAGAAGCACCCCAAGATCCATGGTAACTCAGGAGAGGAATCCTCAGGGTCCGGCCCCGACTCCACACAAGGTCTTAGGCCCCGGCATCGACAGGAGAGAAATCCCGAGAGGGCCCCTAGCAACTCGCATGGGGACTGGCCTTTCCTGAGGCCACCAGAGCGGATCCCTGTGGTCCCCGTCGTAACTCGAGAAGACCTGCCACACCTCGAGAAAATCCAGGAGGTTCTCCCCTCCAGGCGAGATGAGGCCCATTTCCGCTGAGGCGTCTCGAGGCTGATCACACCTCACCTCTGGAACTTCGAAAGGGTCCTTCACACTCTTCGTGCAAATCAAGAAGTTCCCCGACATACCTGTCTCCACTCGAGAGAATACACGAGAGTCCCGCCCACATCCAGAGGAGCCCCGTTTACGCCTCGTAGCTCCAGATGAGGGATCATTTCCTGGCGTTCCCGTCGCAACTCAAGAGGAGGCCCTTTCAACAGGAACAGCGAGAGGAACTCCAGGGTCGTGCCGCCATTCCAAGAGTCCCCCAGAGTTTTCAGTCCATTCCAGAGAAACCTCTTTTCCCTTCACCGGCTCGTCTTTCACGCCTAGGATCGACTCACACCAAGGTGGCACGTGGCACAGCCCTGTGGGAAAGCCTCGTGGGAAAGCCTCGAGGGAAAGCCTCGCGGGAAAGCCACAGATCCCTTGATCCACGTGACAGGAAGCGTGACACTACTGCTGCAGCTCGGGAGGAAAGCACACGTGCATGTCCCCACCCGAGACGAGGCCTGACTCCGCTGGGGAGACTCAGAAGCACCCCAAGATCCATTCCTACACTGGAGAGGAATACTCAGGTTCCGGCCCCGACTCTACACAAGGTCTTAGGCCCCGGCATGGACGGGAGAGAAATCCCGAGATGGCCCCTAGCAACTCGCATGGGGACTGGCCTTTCCTGAGGCCCCCAGAGCGTGTCCCTGAGGTCCCCGTCTTAACTCGAGAAGACCCGCCTCAACTCGAGAAAATCCAGGAGGTTCTCCCCTCAAGGCGAGATGAGGGCCATTTCTGCTGAGGCGTCTCGAGCCTGATCACACCTCACCTCTGGAACTTCGAAAGGGTCCTTCACACCCTTGGTGCAAATCAAGAAGTTCCCCGACATACCCGTCTCCACTCGAGAGGAAACACGAGGGTCCCGCCCACATCCAGAGGAGCCCCGTTTCCGCCTCGTAGCTCGAGATGTGTGATCCTTTCCCAGCTTCGTCGGGCAAGAGTTCCCGCCGTTCCCGTCGCATCTCAAGAGGAAACCCTCTAAACAGAAACGGCGAGAGGAACTCCAGGGTCGTTCCACCATTCCAAGAGTCCCCCAGATGACTCAGTCCATTCCAGAGGAACCTCTTTTCCCTTCACCGGCTCGTCTTTCACGCCAATTATCGACTCACACCAAGGTGGCACGTGGCACAGCCCTGTGGGAAAGCCTCGTGGGAAAGCCTCGAGTGAAAGCCACAGAACCCTTGATCCACGTGAAAGGACGCGTGACACTACTGCTGCAGCTCGGGAGGAAAGCGCACATGCATGCCCTCACTCGAGACGAGGCCTGACTCCCCTGGGGAGACTCAGAAGCACCCCAAGAACCATGGCAACACTGGAGAGGAACCCTTAGGTTCTGGCTCCGATTCCACACAAGGTCTTAGGCCCCGGCATCGACGGAAGAGGAATCCCGAGATGTCCCCTAGCAACTCGCATGGGGACTGGCCTTTCCTGAGGCCAGCAGTGCGTGTCCCTGAGGTCCCCATAGTAACTCGAGAAGACGTTCTGCAACTCGAGAAAATCCAGGAGGTTCTCCCCTCCAGGCGAGATGAGGCCCATTTCCGCTGAGGCGTCTCGAGGCTGATCACACCTCACCTCTGGAACTTCGAAAGGGTCCTTCACACCCTTGGTGCAAATCAAGAAGTTCCCCGACATACCCGTCTCCACTCGAGAGGAAACACGAGGGTCCCGCCCACATCCAGAGGAGCCCCGTTTCCGACTCGTAGCTCGAGATGAGGCATCCTTTCCCTGCCTCGTCGGGAAACAGTTCCCCGCGTTCCCGTCACATCTGAAGAGGAGGCCCTCTCAACAGGAACAGCGAGAGGAACTCCAGGGTCGTGCCACCATTCCAAGAGTCCCCCAGATGTCTCAGTCCATTCCAGAGGAACCTCTTTTCCCTTCACCGGCTCGTCTTTCACGCCGAGGATCGACTCACACCAAGGTGGCACGTGGCACAGCCCTTTTGGAAAGCCTCGTGGGAAAGCCTCGATGGAAAGTCACAGATCCCTTGATCCAAGTGTCAGGAATTGTGACACTACTGCTGCAGCTCGGGAGGAAAGCGCACGTGAATGCCCCCACTCGAGACGAGGCCTGCCTCCCCTGGGGAGACTCAGAAGCACCCCAAGATCCATGTCAACACTGGAGAGGAATCGTCAGGTTCCGGCCCCCTACTCCACACAAGGTCTTAGGCCCCAGCATCGACGGGAGAGGAATCCCGAGAGGGCCCCTAGCAACTCGCATGGGATCTAGCCTTTCCTGAGGCCAGCAGAGTGGGTCCCTGTTGTCCCTGTCGTAACTCAAGAAGACCTGCCACAACTCGAGAAAATCCAGGAGGTTCTCCCCTCCAGGCGTGATGAGGCCCATTTCCTCTGAGGCTTCTCGAGGTTGATCACACCTCACCTCTGGAACTTCGAAAGGGTCCTTCACACCCTTGGTGGAAATCAAGAAGTTCCCCGACATACCCGTCTCCACTCGAGAGGAAACACGAGGGTCCCGCCCACATCCAGAGGAGCCCCGTTTCCGCCTCGTAACTTGAGATGAGGGATCCTTTCCCTGCTTCGTCGGGAAAGAGTTCCCGGCCTTCCCGTTCCATCTAAACAGGAGGCCTTCTCAACAGGAACAGCGAGAGGAACTCCAGGGTCGTGCCACCATTCCAAGAGTCCCCCAGATGTCTCCGTCCATTCCAGAGGAACCTCTTTTCCCTTCACCGGCTTGTCCTTCACGCCGAGGATCGACTCACACCAAGGTGGCACGTGGCACAGCCCTGTGGGAAAGCCTCGTGGGAAAGCCTCGAGCCAAAGCCTCGAGGGAAAGCCACAGATCCCTTGATCCACGTGACAGGAAGGATTACACTACTGCTGCAGCTCGGGAGGAAAGTGCACGTGCATGCCCCCACACGAGACGAGGCCTGACTCCCCTGGAGAGACTCAAAAGCACCCCAAGATCCATGTCAAACTGGAGAGGAATCCTCAGGTTCCGGCCCCAACTCCACACAAGGTCTTAGGCCCTGGCATGGACGGGAGAGGAATCCCGAGATGGCCCCTAGCAACTCGCATGGGGACTGGCCTTTCCTGAGGCCACCAGAGCGGGTCCCTGAGGTCCCCGTCGTAACTGGAGAAAACCTGCCGCAACCCGAGAATATCCAGGAGGTTCTCCCCTCCAGGCGAGATGAGGCCCATTTCGGCCGAGGCGTCTCGAGGCTGATCACTCCTCACCTCTGGAACTTCGAAAGGGTCATTCACACCCTTGGTGCAAATCAAGAAGTTCCCCGACAAACCCGGCTCCACTCGAGGGGAAACACGAGGGTCCCGCCCACATCCAGAGGTGCCCTGCTTCCGCCTCGTAGCTCGAGATGGGGGATCCTTTCCCTGCTTATTTGGGAAAGAGTTCCCGGCGTTCCCGTCGCCACTCAAGAGGAGGCCCTCTCAACAGGAACGGCGAGAGGAACTCCAGGGTGGTGCCACCATTCCAAGAGTGCCCCAGATGTCTCAGTCCATTCCAGAGGAATCTCTTTTCTCTTCACCGGCTCGTCTTTCACGCCGAGGATCGATTCACACCAAGGTGGCACGTGGCACAGACCTGTGGGAGAGCCTCGTGGGAAAGCCTCGAGGGAAAGCCTCGAGGGAAAGCCACAGATCCCTTGATCTACGTGACAGGACGCGTGACAGTACTGCTGCAGCTCGGGAGGGAAGCGCACGTGCATGCCCCCACTCGAGACGAGGCCTGACTCCCCTGGGGAGACTCACAAGCACCCCAAGATCCATGGCAACACTGGAGAGGAATCCTCAGGTTCCGGCCCCGACTGCACACAAGGTCTTAGGCCCCGGCATCGATGGGAGAGGAATCCCGAGATGGCCCCTTGAAACTCGCATTGGGACTGGCCTTTCCTGAGACCACCAGAGCGGGTCCCTGTGGTCCCCGTCGTAACTCGAGAAGACCTGCCGCAACTCGAGAAAATCCAGGAGGTTCTCCCCTCCAGGCGAGATGACGCCCATTTCCGCTGAGGCGTCTCGAGGCTGATCACACCTCACCTCCGGAACTTCGAAAGGGTCCTTCACACCCTTGTTGCAAATCAAGAAGTTCCCCGACATACCCATCTTCACTCGAGGGGAAACACCAGGGTGCCGCCCACATCCAGAGGAGCCCCTTTTCCGCCTCGTAGCTCGAGATGAGGGATCCTTTCCCTGCCTCGTCGGGAAAAAGTTCCCCGTGTTCCCGTCACATCTGAAGAGGAGGACCTCTCAACAGGAATGGCGAGAGGAACTCCAGGGTCGTGCCACCATTCCAAGAGTCCCCCAGATGTCTCAGTCCATTCCAGGGGAAACTCTTTTCCCTTCACCGACTCGTCTTTCACGCCGAGGATCGACTCACACCAAGGTGGCACGTGGCACAGCCCTTTTGGAAAGCCTCGTGGGAAAGCCTCGAGGGAAAGCCACAGATCCCTTGTTCCACGTGACAGGAATCGTGACACTACTGCTGCAGCTCGGAAGGAAAGCACACGTGCATGCCCCCACACGAGATGAGGTCTGCCTCCCCTGGGGAGACTCAGAAGCACCCCAAGATCCATGTCAACACTGGAGAGGAATCGTCAGTTTCCGGCCCCGACTCCACACAAGGTCTTAGGCCCCAGCATCGACGGGAGAGGAATCCCGAGAGGGCCCCTAGCAACTCGCACGGGATCTAGCCTTTCCTGAGGCCAGCAGAGTGGGTCCCTGTGGTCCCCGTCGTAACTCAAGAAGACCTGCCACAACTCGAGAAAATCCAGGAGGTTCTCCCCTCCAGGCGTGATGAGGCCCATTTCCGCTGAGGCTTCTCGAGGTTGATCACACCTCACCTCTGGAACTTCGAAAGGGTCCTTCACACCCTTGGTGGAAATCAAGAAGTTCCCCGACATACCCGTCTCCACTCGAGAGGAAACACGAGGGTCCCGCCCACATTCAGAGGAGCCCCGTTTCTGCCTCGTAGCTTGAGATGAGGGATCCTTTCCCTGCTTCGTCGGGAAAGAGTTCCCGGCCTTCCTATTCCATCTAAACAGGAGGCCCTCTCAACAGGAACAGCGAGAGGAACTCCAGGGTCGTGCCACCATTCCAAGAGTCCCCCAGATGTCTCCGTCCATTCCAGAGGAACCTCTTTTCCCTTCACCGGCTCGTCTTTCACGCCGAGGATCGACTCACACCAAGGTGGCACGTGGCACAGCCCTGTGGGAAAGCCTCGTGCTAAAGCCTCGAGGGAAAGCCTCGAGGGAAAGCCACAGATCACTTGAACCAAGTGACAGAAATCGTGACACTACTGCTGAAGCTCGGGAGGAAACCGCACGTGCATGTCCCCACTCGAGACGAGGCCTGACTCCCCTGAGGAGACTCAGAAGCACCCCAAGATCCATGGCAACACTGGAGAGGAAATCTCAGGTTCCGGCCCCGACTCCACACAAGGTCTTAGGCCCCTGCAAGCATGGGAGAGGAATCTCGAGAGGGACCCTAGCAACTCGCATGGGGACTGGCCTTTCCTGAGGCCAGCAGAGGGAGTACCTGAGGTCCCCGTCGTAACTCGAGAATACCTGCCGCAACTCGAGAAAATCCAGCAGGTTCTCCCCTCCAGGCGAGATGAGGCCCATTTCCGCTGAGGCGTCTCGAGCCTGATCACACCTCACTTCTGGAACTTCGAAAGGGTCCTTCACATCCTTGGTGCAAATCAAGAAGTTCCCCGACATACCCGTCTCCACTCGAGAGGAAACACGAGGGTCCCGCCCACATCCACAGGAGCCCCGTTTCCTCCTCGTAGCTCGAGATGAGGGATTCTTTCCCTGCTTCGTCGGGAAAGAGTTCCCGGCGTTCCCGTCGCATCTCAAGAGGAGGCCCTCTCAGCAGGAACGGCGAGAGGAACTCTAGGGTCGTGGCACCATTCCAAGAGCCCCCAGATGTCACAGACCATTCCAGAGGAACCTCTTTTCCTTTCACCGGCTCGCCTTTCACGCAGAGGATCGATTCACACAAAGGTGGCACGTGGCACAGCCCTGTGGGAAAGCCTCGTGGGAAAGCCACAGATCCCTTGATCCACGTGACAGGAAGCGTGACACTACTGCTGCAGCTCAGGAGGAAAGTGCACGTGCATGCCCCCACCCGAGACGAGGCCTGACTCCGCTGGGGAGACTAAGAAGCACCCCAAGATCCATTCCTACACTGGAGAGGAAACCTCAGGTTCCGGCCCCGACTCTACACACGGTTTTAGGCCCCAGCATGGTCGGGAGAGGAAACCCGAGATGGCCCCTAGCAACTCGCATGGGGACTGGCCTTTCCTGAGGCCACCAGAGCGGTTCTCTGAGGTCCCAGTCGTAACTCGAGAAGACCTGCCGCAACTCGAGAAAATCCAGGAGGTTCTCCCCTCCAGGCGAGATGAGGCCCAATTTCCGCTGAGGCGACTCGAGGCTGATCACACCTCACTTCTGGAACTTCGAAAGGGTCCTTCACACCCTTGGTGCAAATCAAGAAGTTCCCCGACATACCCGTCTCCACTCGAGAGGAAACACGAGGGTCCCGCCCTCATCCAGAGGAGCCACGTTTCCACCTCGTAGCTCGAGATGAATGATCCTTATCCTGCGTCGTCGGGAAAGAGTTCCCGGCGTTCCCGTCGCATCTCAAGAGGAGGCCCTCTCAACAGGAACGGCGAGAGGAACTCCAGGGTCGTGCCAGCACTCCAAGAGTCCCCCAGATGTCTCAGTCCATTCCAGAGGAACCTCTTTTCCCTTCACCGGCTCGTCTTTCACGCCAATTATCGACTCACACCAAGGTGGCACGTGGCACAGCCCTGTGGGACAGCCTCGTGGGAAAGCCTCGAGGGAAAGCCTCGAGGGAAAGCCACAGATCCCTTGATCCACGTGACAGGAAGCGTGACACTACTGCTGTAGATCGGGAGGAAAGCGCACGTGCATGACCCCACTCGAGACGAGACCTGACTCCCCTGGGGAGACTCAGAAGCACCCCAAGATCCATGGTAACTCAGGAGAGGAATCCTCAGGGTCCGGCCCCGACTCCACACAAGGTCTTAGGCCCCGGCATCGACAGGAGAGAAATCCCGAGAGGGCCCCTAGCAACTCGCATGGGGACTGGCCTTTCCTGAGGCCACCAGAGCGGATCCCTGTGGTCCCCGTCGTAACTCGAGAAGACCTGCCACACCTCGAGAAAATCCAGGAGGTTCTCCCCTCCAGGCGAGATGAGGCCCATTTCCGCTGAGGCGTCTCGAGGCTGATCACACCTCACCTCTGGAACTTCGAAAGGGTCCTTCACACTCTTCGTGCAAATCAAGAAGTTCCCCGACATACCTGTCTCCACTCGAGAGAATACACGAGAGTCCCGCCCACATCCAGAGGAGCCCCGTTTACGCCTCGTAGCTCCAGATGAGGGATCATTTCCTGGCGTTCCCGTCGCAACTCAAGAGGAGGCCCTTTCAACAGGAACAGCGAGAGGAACTCCAGGGTCGTGCCGCCATTCCAAGAGTCCCCCAGAGTTTTCAGTCCATTCCAGAGAAACCTCTTTTCCCTTCACCGGCTCGTCTTTCACGCCTAGGATCGACTCACACCAAGGTGGCACGTGGCACAGCCCTGTGGGAAAGCCTCGTGGGAAAGCCTCGAGGGAAAGCCTCGCGGGAAAGCCACAGATCCCTTGATCCACGTGACAGGAAGCGTGACACTACTGCTGCAGCTCGGGAGGAAAGCACACGTGCATGTCCCCACCCGAGACGAGGCCTGACTCCGCTGGGGAGACTCAGAAGCACCCCAAGATCCATTCCTACACTGGAGAGGAATACTCAGGTTCCGGCCCCGACTCTACACAAGGTCTTAGGCCCCGGCATGGACGGGAGAGAAATCCCGAGATGGCCCCTAGCAACTCGCATGGGGACTGGCCTTTCCTGAGGCCCCCAGAGCGTGTCCCTGAGGTCCCCGTCTTAACTCGAGAAGACCCGCCTCAACTCGAGAAAATCCAGGAGGTTCTCCCCTCAAGGCGAGATGAGGGCCATTTCTGCTGAGGCGTCTCGAGCCTGATCACACCTCACCTCTGGAACTTCGAAAGGGTCCTTCACACCCTTGGTGCAAATCAAGAAGTTCCCCGACATACCCGTCTCCACTCGAGAGGAAACACGAGGGTCCCGCCCACATCCAGAGGAGCCCCGTTTCCTCCTCGTAGCTCGGGATGAGGGATCCTTTCCCTGCTTCGTCGGGAAAGAGTTCCCGGCGTTCCCGTCGCAACTCAAGAGGAGGCCCTCTCAACAGGAACAGCGAGAGGAACTCCACGGTCGTGCCACCATTCCAAGAGTCCCCCATATGTCTCAGTCCATTCCAGAGGAACCTCATTTCCTTTCACGAGCTCGCCTTTCACGCCGAGGATCGATTCACACCATGGTGGCACGTGGCACAGCCCTGTGGTAAAGCCTCGTGCTAAAGCCTCGAGGGAAAGCCTCTAGGGAAAGCCACACATCCCTTGATCCACGTGACAGGAAACGTGACACTACTGCTGCAGCTCGGGAGGAAAGCGCACGTGTATACCCCCACTCGAGACGAGGCCTGACTCCACTGGGGAGACTCAGAAGAACCCCAAGATCCATGGCAACACTGGAGAGGAATCCTCAGGTTCCGGCCCCGACTCCACACAAGGACTTAGGCCCGGCATGGATGGGAGAGGAATCCCGAGAGGACCCCTAGCAAATCGCATGGGGACTGGCCTTTCCTGAGGCCATCAGAACGGGTCCCTGAAGTCCCCGTCGTAAATCGAGAAGACCTGCCGCAACTCGAGAAAATCCAGGAGGTTCTCCCCTCCAGGCGAGATGAGGCCCATTTCCGCTGAGGCGTCTCCAGGCTGATCACACCTCACCTGTTAAACGTCGAAAGGGTCCTTCACACCCTTGGTGCAAATCAAGAAGTTCCCCGACATACCCGTCTCCACTCGAGAGGAAACACGAGGGTCCCGCCCATATCCAGAGGAGCCCCGTTTCCTCCTCGTAGCTCGGGATGAGGGAACCTTTCCCTGCTTCGTCGGGAAACATTTCCCGGCGTTCCTGTCGCATCTCAAGAGGAGGCCCTCTCAACAGTAACAGCGAGAGGAACTCCAGGGTCGTGCCACCATTCCAAGAGTCCCCCATATGTCTCAGTCCATTCCAGAGGAACCTCTTTTCCTTTCACCAGCTCGCCTTTCACGCCGAGGATCGATTCACACCAAGGTGGCACGTGGCACAGACCTGTGGGAAAGCCTCGTGGGAAAGCCTCGAGGGAAAGCCTCTAGGGAAAGCCACACATCCCTTGATCCACGTGACAGGAAGCGTGACACTACTGCTGCAGCTCGGGAGGAAAGCGCACGTGCATGCCCCCACTCGAGACGAGTCCTGACTCCACTGGGGAGACTCAGAAGCACCCCAAGATCCATGGCAACACTGGAGAGGAATCCTCAGGTTCCGGCCCCGACTCCACACAAAGTCGGAGGCCCGGCATGGATGGGAGAGGAATCCTGAGAGGACCCCTAACAAATCGCATGGGGACTAGCCTTTCCTGAGGCCATCAGAGCGGGTTCCTGAAGTCCCCATCGTAACTCGAGAAGACCTGCCGCAACTCGAGAAAATTCAGGAGGTTCTCCCCTCCAGGCGAGATGAGACCCAATTTCCGCTTAGGCGACTCGAGGCTGATCACACCTCACCTCTGGAACTTCGAAAGGGTCCTTCACACCCTTGGAGCAAATCAAGAAGTTCCCCGACATACCCGTCTCCACTCGAGAGGAAACACGGAGGTCCCGCCCACATCCAGAGCCGTCCCGTTTCCGCCTCGTAGCTCAAGATGAGGGACACTTTCCCTGCTTTGTCGGGAAAGAATTCCCGACCTTCCCGTCGCATCTCAAGAGCAGGCCCTCTCAACAGGAACGGCGAGAGCAATTCAGGGTCGTGCCACCATTCCAAGAGTTCGCCAGATGTCTCAGTCCATTCCAGAGGAACCTCTTTTCCCTTCACCGGCTCGTCTTTCACGCCGAGGATCGACTCACACCAAGGTGGCACGTGGCACAGGCCTGTGGGAAAGCCTCGCGGAAAAGCCACAGATCCCTTGATCCACGTGACAGGAAGCGTGACACTACTGCTGTAGCTCGAGAGGAAAACGCACGTGCATGCCCCCACTCGAGACGAGGCCTGACTCCCCTGGGGAGACTCAGAAGCACCCAAGATCCATGGTAACTCAGGAGAGGAATCCTCAGGGTCCGGCCCCGACTCCACACAAGGTCTTAGGCTCCGGCATCGACAGGAGAGAAATCCCGAGAGGGCCCCTAGCAACTCGCATTGGGACTGGCCTTTCCTGAGGCCACCAGAGCGGATCCCTGAGGTCCCCGTCGTAACACGAGAAGACCTGCCGCACCTCGAGAAAATCCAGGAGGTTCTCCCCTCCAGGCGAGATGAGGCCCATTTCCGCTGAGGCTTATCGAGGCTGATCACACCTCACCTCTGGAACTTCGAAAGGGTCCTTCACACTCTTCGCGCAAATCAAGAAGTTCCCCGACATACCTGTCTCCACTCCAGAGAATACACGAGGGTCCCGCCCACATCCAGAGGAGCCCCGTTTACGCCTCGTAGCTCGAGAGGAGGGATCATTTCCCGGCGTTCCCGTCGCATCTCAAGAGGAGGCCCTTTCAACAGGAACAGCGAGAGGAACTCCAGGGTCGTGCCGCCATTCCAAGAGTCCCCCAGAGGTTTCAGTCCATTCCAGAGAAACCTCTTATCCCTTCACCGGCTCGTCTTTCACGCCTAGGATCGACTCACACCAAGGTGGCACGTGGCACAGCCCTGTGGGAAAGCCTCGTGGGAAAGCCTCGAGGGAAAGCCTCGCGGGTAAGCCACAGATCCCTTGATCCACGTGACAGGACGCGTGACAGTACTGCTGCAACTCGGGAGGAAAGTGCACGTGCATGCCCCCACTCGAGACGAGGCCTGACTCCCCTGGGGAGACTCAGAAGCACCCAAGATCCATGGTAACTCAGGAGAGGAATCCTCAGGTTCCGGCCCCGACTCCACACAAGGACTTAGGCCCGGCATTGATGGGACAGGAATCCCGAGAGGACCCCTAGCAAATCGCATGGGGACTGGCCTCTCCTGAGGCCATCAGAGCGGGTCCCTGAAGTCCCCGTCGTAAATCGAGAAGACCTGCCGCAACTCGAGAAAATCCAGGAGGTTCTCCCCTCCAGGCGAGATGAGGCCCATTTCCGCTGAGGCGTCTCTAGGCTGATCACACCTCACCTGTTAAACGTCGAAAGGGTCCTTCACACCCTTGGTGTGAATCAAGAAGTTCCCCGACATACCCGTCTCCACTCGAGAGGAAACACGAGGGTCCCGCCCATATCCAGAGGAGCCCCGTTTCCTCCTCGTAGCTCGAGATGTGGGATTCTTTCCCTCCTTCGTCAGGAACGAGTTCCCGGCGTTCCCGTCGCATCTCAAGAGGAGGCCCTCTCAACAGGAACCTCGAGAGGAACTCCAGGGTCGTGCCAACATTCCAAGAGTCCCCCAGGTGTCTCAATCCATTCCAGAGGAACCTCTTTTCCCTTCACTGGCTTGTCTTTCACGCCGAGGATCGACTCACACCAAGGTGGCACGTGGCACAGCGCTGTGGGAAAGCCTCGTGGGAAAGACTGAAGGGAAAGCCTCGAGGGAAAGCCACAGATCCCTTGATCCACGTGACTGGAAGCCTGACACTACTTCTGCAGCTCGGGAGGAAAGCGCACGTGCATGCCCCCACTCGAGACGTTGCCAGACTCCCCTGGGGAGACTCAGAAGCACCCCAAGATCCATGGCAACGCTGGAGAGGAATCTTCAGGGTCCGGCCCTTACTCCACACAAGGTCTTAGGCCTCTGCATGGACGGGAGAGGAATCCCGAGATGGCCCCTAGCAACTCTCATGGGGACTGGCCTTTCCTGAGGCCACCAGAGCGGGTCCCTGAGTTCCCCGTCGTAACTCGAGAAGACTTGCCGCAACTCGAGAAAATCCAGGAGGTTCTCCCCTCCAGGCGAGATGAGGGCCATTTCCGCTGAGGCATCTTGAGGCTGATCACACCTCACCTCTGGAACTTCGAAAGGGTCCTTCACACCCTTGGTGCAAATCAAGAAGGTCCCCGACATACCCGTCTCCACTCGAGAGGAAACAGGAGGGTCCCGCCCACAACCAGAGGAGACCCGTTTCCGCCTCGTAGCTCAAGATGAGGGATCCTTTCCCTGCATCGTGGGGAAACAGCTCCTGGCGTTCCCGTCGCATCTCAAGAGGAGGCCCTCTCAACAGGACCGGAGAGAGGAACTCCTGGGTGGTGCCACTATTCCAAGAGTCCCCCAGATGTCTCCGTCCATTCCAGAGGAACCTCTTTTCCCTTCACCGGCTCGTCTTTTACGGCGAGGATCGACTCACACCAAGGTGGCACGTGGCACAGTCCTGTGGGTAATCCTCGTGGGAAATCCTCGAGGGAAAGCCACAGATCCCTTGATCCAACTGACAGGAAGCGTGACACTACTTCTGCAGCTCGGGAGGAAAGCGCACGTGCATGCCCCCACTCGAGACGTTGCCAGACTCCCCTGGGGAGACTCAGAAGCACCCCAAGATCCATGGCAACACTGGAGAGGAATCCTCAGGTTCCGGCCCCGACTCCACACAAGGTCATAGCCCCGGCATGGACGGGAGAGGAATCCCGAGAGGGCCCCTAGCAACTCGCATGGGGACTGGCCTTTCCTGAGGCCACCAGAGCGCGTCCCTGAGGTCCACGTCGTATCTCGAGAAGACCTGCCACAACTCCAGAAAATCCAGGAGGTTCTCCCCTCCAGGCGAAATGAGGCCCATTTCCGCCGAGGCGTCTTGAGGCTGATCACACCTCACCTCTGGAACTTCGAAAGGGTCCTTCACACCGTTGGTGCAAATCAAGAAGTTCCACGACATAGCCGTCTCCACACGAGAGGAAACCCGAGGGTCCCGCCCACATCCAGAGGAGCCCCGTTTCTCCCTCGTAGCTCGAGATGAGGGATCCTTTCCCTGCTTCGTCGGGAAAGAGTTCCCTTCGTTCCCGTCGCTTCTCAAGAGGAGGCCCTATCAACAGGAACGGCGAGAGGAACTCCAGGGTCGTGCCACCATTCCAAGAGTCCCCCAGGTGTCTCAGTCCATTCCAGAGGAACCTCTTTTCCCTTCACCGGCACGTCTTTCACGCCGAGGATCGACTCACACCAAGGTGGCACGTGGCACAGCCCTGTGGGAAAGCCTCGTGGGAAAGCCACAGATCCCTTGATCCACGTGACAGGAAGCGTGACACTACTGCTGCAGCTCGGGAGGAAAGCGCACGTGCATGCTCCCACCCGAGACGAGGCCTGACTCCGCTGGGGAGACTCAGAAGCAACCCAAGATCCATTCCTACACTGGAGAGGAATCCTCAGGTTCCGGCCCCGACTCTACACAAGGTTTTAGGCCCCAGCATGGTCGGGAGAGGAAACCCGAGATGGCCCCTAGCAACTCGCATGGGGACTGGCCTTTCCTGAGGCCACCAGAGCGGTTCTCTGAGGTCCCAGTCGTAACTCGAGAAGACCTGCCGCAACTCGAGAAAATCCAGGAGGTTCTCCCCTCCAGGCGAGATGAGGCCCAATTTCCGCTGAGGCGACTCGAGGCTGATCACACCTCACTTCTGGAACTTCGAAAGGGTCCTTCACACCCTTGGTGCAAATCAAGAAGTTCCCCGACATACCCGTCTCCACTCGAGAGGAAACACGAGGGTCCCGCCCTCATCCAGAGGAGCCACGTTTCCACCTCGTAGCTCGAGATGAATGATCCTTATCCTGCGTCGTCGGGAAAGAGTTCCCGGCGTTCCCGTCGCATCTCAAGAGGAGGCCCTCTCAACAGGAACGGCGAGAGGAACTCCAGGGTCGTGCCAGCACTCCAAGAGTCCCCCAGATGTCTCAGTCCATTCCAGAGGAACCTCTTTTCCCTTCACCGGCTCGTCTTTCACGCCGATTATCGACTCACACCAAGGTGGCACGTGGCACAGCCCTGTGGGAAAGCCTGGTGGGAAAGCCTCGAGGGAAAGCCACAGATCCCTTGATCCACATGACAGGAAGCGTGACACTACTGGTGCAGCTCGGGAGGAAAGCGCACGTGCATGGCCCCACTCGAGAAGAGGACTGACTCCCCTGGGGAGACTCAGAAGCACCCCAAGATCCATGGCAACACTGGAGAGGAATCCTCAGGTTCCGGCCCCGACTCCACACAAGGTCTTAGGCCCCGGCATGGACGGGAGAGGAATCACGAGAGGGCCCCTAGCAACTTGCATGGGGACTGGTCTTTCCTGAGGCCACCAGAGCGGGTCCCTGAGGTCCCCGTCGTAACTCGAGAAGACCTGCCGCAACTCGAGAAAACCAGGAGGTTCTCCCATTCAGGCGTGATGAGGCCGATTTCCGCTGAGGCGTCTCGAGGCTGATCACACCTCACCTCTGGAACTTCGAAAGGGACCTTCACACCCTTGGTGCAAATCAAGAAGTTCCCCGACATACCCGTCTCCACTCGAGAGGAAACACGAGGCTCTCGCCCACATCCGGAGAAGCCCCGTTTCCGCCTCGTAGCTCGAGATGAGGGATCCTTTCCCTGCTTCGTCGGGAAAGAGTTCCCGGCGTTCCCGTCGCATCTCAAGTGGAGGCACTCTCAACAGGAACGGCGAGAGGAACTCCAGGGTCGTGCCACCATTCCAAGAGACCCCAGATGTCTCAGTCAATTCCAGGGGATCCTCTTTTCCTTTCACCGGCTCGTCTTTCACGCCGAGGATCGACTCACACCATGGTGGCACGGGGCACAGCCCTGTGGGACAGCCTCGTGGGAAAGCCTCGAGGGAAAGCCTCGAGGGAAAGCCACAGATCCCTTGATCCACGTGACAGGAAGCGTGACACTACTGCTGTAGATCGGGAGGAAAGCGCACGTGCATGACCCCACTCGAGACGAGACCTGACTCCCCTGGGGAGACTCAGAAGCACCCCAAGATCCATGGTAACTCAGGAGAGGAATCCTCAGGGTCCGGCCCCGACTCCACACAAGGTCTTAGGCCCCGGCATCGACAGGAGAGAAATCCCGAGAGGGCCCCTAGCAACTCGCATGGGGACTGGCCTTTCCTGAGGCCACCAGAGCGGATCCCTGAGGTCCCCGTCGTAACTCGAGAAGACCTGGCGCACCTCGAGAAAATCCAGGAGATTCTCCCCTCCAGGCGAGATGAGGCCCATTTCCGCTGAGGCGTCTCGAGGCTGATCACACCTCACCTCTGGAACTTCGAAAGGGTCCTTCACACTCTTCGTGC
This sequence comes from Budorcas taxicolor, assembly GCF_023091745.1. Taxonomy (NCBI): domain Eukaryota; kingdom Metazoa; phylum Chordata; class Mammalia; order Artiodactyla; family Bovidae; genus Budorcas; species Budorcas taxicolor. The sequence goes on from NC_068920.1 coordinate 2,577,009, forward strand.
AAATCAAGAAGTTCCCCGACATACCTGTCTCCACTCGAGAGAATACACGAGGGTCCCGCCCACATCCAGAGGAGCCCCGTTTACGCCTCGTAGCTCGAGATGAGGGATCATTTCCTGGCGTTCCCGTCGCAACTCAAGAGGAGGCCCTTTCAACAGGAACAGCGAGAGGAACTCCAGGGTCGTGCCGCCATTCCAAGAGTCCCCCAGAGGTTTCAGTCCATTCCAGAGAAAACTCTTTTCCCTTCACCGGCTCGTCTTTCACGCCTAGGATCGACTCACACCAAGGTGGCACGTGGCACAGCCCTGTGGGAAAGCCTCGTGGGAAAGCCTCGAGGGAAAGCCTCGCGGGAAAGCCACAGATCCCTTGAACCACATGACAGGAAGCGTGACACTACTGCTGCAGCTCGGGAGGAAAGCACACGTACATGCCCCCACCCGAGACGAGGCCTGACTCCGCTGGGGAGACTCAGAAGCACCCCAAGATCCATTCCTACACTGGAGAGGAATACTCAGGTTCCGGCCCCGACTCTACACAAGGTCTTAGGCCCGGCATGGACGGGAGAGAAATCCCGAGATGGCCCCTAGCAACTCGCATGGGGACTGGCCTTTCCTGAGGCCCCCAGAGCGCGTCCCTGAGGTCCCCGTCGTAACTCGAGAAGACCTGCCGCAACTCGAGAAAATCCAGGAGGTTCTCCCCTCAAGGCGAGATGAGGGCCATTTCTGCTGAGGCGTCTCGAGCCTGATCACACCTCACCTCTGGAACTTCGAAAGGGTCCTTCACAACCTTGGTGCAAATCAAGAAGTTCCCCGACATACCCGTCTCCACTCGAGAGGAAACACGAGGGTCCCGCCCACATCCAGAGGAGCCCCGTTTCCTCCTCGTAGCTCGGGATGAGGGATCCTTTCCCTGCTTCGTCGGGAAAGAGTTCCCGGCGTTCCCGTCGCAACTCAAGAGGAGGCCCTCTCAACAGGAACAGCGAGAGGAACTCCACGGTCGTGCCACCATTCCAAGAGTCCCCCAGATGTCTCAGTCCATTCCAGAGGAACCTCTTTTCCCTTCACCGTCTCGTCTTTCACGTCGAGGATCGACTCACACCAAGGTGACACGTTGCACAGCCCTGTGGGAAAGCCTCGTGGGAAAGCCTCGAGGGAAAGACACAGATCCCTTGATCCACGTGACAGGAAGCATGACACTACTGCTGCAGCTCGGGAGGAAAGTGCACGTGCAGGCCACCACGCGAGACGAGGCCTGAGTCCCCTGGGGACACTCAGAAGCACCCCAAGATCCATGTCAACACTGGAGAGGAATCCTCAGGTTCCGGCCCCGACTCCACACAAGGTCTTAGGCCCCAGCATCAATGGGAGAGGGATCCCGAGATGGCCCCTAGCAACTCGCACGGGGACTGGCCTTTCCTGAGGCTACCAGAGCGGGTCCCTGAGGTCCCCGTCGTAACTCGAGAAGACCTGCCGCAACTCGAGAAAATCCAGGAGGTTCTCCCCTCCAGGCGAGATGAGGCCCATTTCCGCTGAGGTGTCTCGAGGCTGATCAAACCTCACCTCTGGAACTTCGAAAGGGTCCTTCACACCCTTGGTGCAAATCAAGAAGTTTCCCAACATACCCGTCTGCACTCGAGAGGAATCCCGAGGGTCCCGCAAACATCCAGAGGCGTCCCGTTTCCGCCTCGTAGCTCGAGATGAGGGATCCTTTCCCTGCTTCGTCAGGAAAGAGTTCCCGGCGTTCCCGTCGCATCTCAAGAGGAGGCCCTCTCAACAGGAACGGCGAGAGGAACTCAAGGGTGGTGCCACCATTCCAAGAGTCCTCCAGATGTCTCAGTCCATTCCAGAGGAACCTCTTATCCCTTCACCAGCTTGTCTTCCACGCCGAGGATGGACTCACACCAAGGTGGCACGTGGCACAGCCCTGTGGGAGAGCCTCGTGGGAAAGACTCGACGGAAAGCCACAGATCCCTTGATCCACGTGACAGGAAGCGTGACACTACTGCTGCAGCTCGGGAGGAAAGCGCACGTGCATGTCCCCACTCGAGACGAGGCATGACTCCCCTGGGGAGACTCAGAAGCACCCCAAGATCCATGGCAACACTGGAGAGGAATCCTCAGGTTTCGGCCCCTACTCCACACAAGGTCTTAGGCCCCGGCATGGACGGGAGAGGAATTCCGAGATGGCCCCTAGCAACTCGCATTGGGACTGGCCTTTCCTGAGGCCACCAGAGTGGGTCCCTGAGGTCCCCGTCGTCACTCGAGAAGACCTCCCGCAACTCGAGAAAATCCAGGAGGTTCTCCCCTCCAGGCGAGATGAGGCCCATTTCCGCTGAGGCATCTCGAGGCTGATCACACCTCACCTCTGGAACTTCGAAAGGGTCCTTCACACCCTTGGTGCAAATCAAAAAGTTCCCCGACATACTCGTCTCCACTCGAGAGGAAACACGAGGGTCCCGCCCACATCCAGAGGAGCCCCATTTCCGCCTCGTAACTCGATATGAGGGATCCTTTCCCTCCTTATTCAGGAGAGAGTTCCCGGCGTTCCCGTCGCATCTCAAGAGGAGGCCCTCTCAACAGGAACTGCGAGAGGAACTCCACGGTCGTGCCACCATTCCAAGAGTCCCCCAGATGTCTCCGTCCATTCCAGAGGAACCTCTTTTCCCTTCACCGGCTCGTCTTTCACGGCGAGGATCGACTCACACCAAGGTGGCACGTGGCACAGCCCTGTGGGAAAGCCTCCTGGGAAAGCCTCGAGGGAAACCACAGATCCCTTGATCCACGTGACAGGAAGCGTGACACTACTGCTGCAGCTCGGGAGGAAAGCGCACGTGCATGCCCCCACTCGAGACGAGGCCTGACTCCCCTGGGGAGACTCAGAGGCACCCCAGTTCGATGTCAACCCTGGAGAGGAATCCTCATGTTCCGGCCCCTACTCCACACAAAGTCTTAGGCCCCGGCATCGATGGGAGAGGAATCCCGAGATGGCCCCTAGCAACTGCCATGGGGTCTAGCCCTTCCTGAGGCCACCAGAGCGGGTCCCTGAGGTCCCCGTCGTAACTCGAGAAGACCTGCCGCAACTCGAGAAAATCCAGGAGGTTCTCCCCTCCAGGCGAGAGGAGGCACATTTCCGCAGAGGCTTCTCGGGGCTAATCACACCTCACCTCTGGAACGTCGAAAGGGTCCTTCACACCCTTAGTGCAACTCAAGAAGTTCCCCGACATACCCGTCTCCACTGGAGAGGAAACACGAGGGTCCCGCCCACATCCAGAGGAGCCCCGTTTCTGCCTCGTAGCTCGAGGTGAGGGATCCTTTCCCTGCTTCGTCGGGAAAGAAATCCGGGCGTTCCCGTCGCATATCAAGAGGAGGCCCTCTCAACAGGAACGGCGAGAGGAACTCCAGGGTCGTGCCACCATTCCAAGAGTCCCCCAGATGTCTCAGTCCATTCCAGAGGAACCACTTTTCCCTTCAACGGCTCGTCTTTCACGCCGAGGATCGACTCACACCAAGGTGGCACTTGGCACAACCCTGTGGGAAAGCGTCGTGGGAACGCCTCGAGGGAAAGCCTCGAGGGAAAGCCACAGATCCCTTGATCCACGTGACAGGAAGCGTGACCCTACTGCTGCAGCTCGGGAGGGAAGCGCACGTGCATGCCCCCACTCGAGACGAGGCCTGACTCCCCTGGTGAGACTCAGAGGCACCCCAAAATCCATGTCAACACTGGAGAGGAATCCTCAGGTTCCGGCCCCGACTCCACACAAGGTCTTAGGCCCTGGCATTGACGGGAGAGGAATCCCGAGATGGCCCCTAGCAACTCGCATGGGGACTGGACCTTCCTGAAGCCACCAGAGCGGGTCCCTGAGGTCCCCGTCGTAACTCGAGAAGACCTGCGGTAACTCGAGAATATCCAGGAGGTTCTCCCCTGCAGGCGAGATGAGGCCCATTTCCGCAGAGGCTTCTCGGGGCTAATCACACCTCACCTCTGGAACGTCGAAAGGGTCCTTCACACCCTTGATGCAACTCAAGAAGATCCCCGACATACCCGTCTCCACTCGAGAGGAACACGAGGGTCCCGCCCACATCCAGAGGAGCCCCGTTTCCACCTCGTAGCTCGAGGTGAGGGATCCTTTCCCTGCTTCGTCGCGAAAGAATTCCCGGCGTTCCCGTCGCATCTCAAGAGGAGGCCCTCTCAACAGGAACGTCGAGAGGAACTCCAGGGTCGTGCCACCATTCCAAGAGTCCCCCAGATGTCTCAGTCCGTTCCAGAGGAACCTCTTTTCCCTTCAACGGCTCGTCTTTCACGCCGAGGATCGACTCACACCAAGGTGGCACGTGGCAAAGCCCTGTGGGAAAGCCTCGTGGGAAAGCCTCGAGGGAAAGCCTCAAGGGAAAGCCACAGACCGCTTGATCCACGTGACAGGAAGCGTGACCCTACTGCAGCAGCTCGGGAGGGATGCGCACGTGAATGCCCCCACTCGAGACGAGGCCTGACTCCCCTGGGGAGACTCAGAGGCACCCCAAGTTCGATGTCCACCCTGGAGAGGAACCGTCATGTTCCGGCCCCGACTCCACAAAAGGTCTTAGGCCCCGGCAACGATGGGAGAGGAATCCCGAGATGGCCCCTAGCACCTCGCATGGGGACTGGCCCTTCCTGAGGCCACCAGAGCGGGTCCCTGAGGTACCCGTCGTAACTCGATAAGACCTGCCACAACTCGAGAAAATCCAGGAGATTCTCCCCTCCAGGCGACATGAGGCCCATTTCCGCTGAGGCGTCTCGAGGCTGATGACACCTCACCTCGGGAACTTAGAAAGGGTCCTTCACACCCTTGCTGCAAATGAAAAAGTTCCCCGACATACCCGTCTACACTCGAGAGTAAACACGAGGGTGCCGCACACATCCAGAGGAGCCCCGTTTCCGCCTCGTAGCTCGAGATGAGGGATCCTTTCCCTGCTTCGTTGGGAAAGAGTTCCCGGCCTTCCCGTCGCATCTCAAGAGGAGGTCCTCTCAACAGGAGCGGCGAGAGGAACTCCAGGGTCGTGCCACCATTCCAAGAGCCGCCAGATGTCTCAGTCCATTCCAGAGGAAGCTCTTTTCCCTTCACCGGTTCGTCTTTCACGCCGAGGATCGACTCACACCAAGGTGGTACGTGGCACAGCACTGTGGGAAAGCCTCGTGGGAAATCCTCGAGGGAAAGTCTCGAGGGAAAGCCACAGATCCCTTGATCCACGTGACAGGAAGCGTAACACTCCTGCTGCAGGTCGGGAGGAAAGCGCACGTGCATTCCCCCACTCGAGACGAGGCCTGACTCCCCTGGGGAGACTCAGAAGCACCCCAAGATCCATTGCAACACTGGAGAGGAATCCTCAGGTTCCGGCCCCGACTCCACAAAAGGTCTTATGCCCCGGCATGGACGGGATAGGAATCCCGAGAGGGCCCCAAGCAACTCGCATTGGGAATGGCCTTTCCTGAGGCCACCAGAGCGGGTCCCTGAGGTCCCTGTCGTAACTCGAGAAGACCTGCCGCAACTCGAGGATATCCAGGAGGTTCTCCCCTCCAGGCGAGGTGTGGCCCATTTCCACTGAGGCGTCTCGAGGCTGATCACACCTCACCTCTGGAACTTCGAAAGGGTCCTTCACACCCTTGGTGCAAATCAAGAAGTTCACCGACATTCCCGTCTCCACTCCAGAGCAAACACGAGAGTCCCGCCCACATCCAGAGGAGCCCCGTTTCCGCCTCGTAGCTCGAGATGAGGGATCCTTTCCCTGCTTCTTCGGGAAAGAGTTCCCGGCGTTCCCGTCGCAACTCAAGAGGAGGCCCTCTCAACAGGAACGGCGAGAGGAACTCTAGGGTCGTGCCACCATTCCAAGAGTCCCCAAGATGTCTCAGTCCATTCCAGAGGAACCTCTTTTCCCTTCACCGGCTTGTCTTTCACGCCGAGTATCGAATCACATCAAGGAGGCATGTGGAACAGCCCGGTGGGAAAGCCTCGAGGGATAGCCACAGATCCCTTGATCCACGTGACAGGAAGCGTGACACTACTGCTGCAGCTCGGGAGGAAAGCGCACGTGAATGCCCGCACACGAGACGAGGCCTCACACCCCTGGGGAGACTCAGAAGCACCCCAAGATCCATGGCAACACTGGAGCGGAATCTTCAGGTACCGGCCCCGAATCCACACAAGGTCTTAGGCTCCGGCATAGACGGGAGAGGTATCCCGAGATGGCCCCTAGCAACTCGCATGGGGACAGGCCTTTCCTGAGGCCATGAGAGCGGGTCCCTGAGGTCCCCCTGGTAACTCGAGAAGACCTGCCGCAACTCGAGAAAATCCAGGAGGTTCTCCCCTCCAGGCGAGATGAGGCCCATTTCCGCTGAGGCGTCTCAAAGCTGATCACACCTCTCCTCTGGAACTTCGAAAGGGTCCTTCACACCCTTGGTGCAAATCAAGAAGTTTCCCAACATACCCGTCTCCACTCGAGAGGAATCCCGAGGGTCCCGCAAACATCCAGAGGCGTCCCGTTTCCGCCTCGTAGCTCGAGATGAGGGATCCTTTCCCTGCTTCGTCAGGAAAGAGTTCCCGGCGTTCCCGTCGCATCTCAAGAGGAGGCCCTCTCAACAGGAACGGCGAGAGGAACTCAAGGGTGGTGCCACCATTCCAAGAGTCCTCCAGATGTCTCAGTCCATTCCAGAGGAACCTCTTATCCCTTCACCAGCTTGTCTTCCACGCCGAGGATGGACTCACACCAAGGTGGCACGTGACACAGCCCTGTGGGAGAGCCTCGTGGGAAAGACTCGAGGGAAAGCCACAGATCCCTTGATCCACGTGACAGGAAGCGTGACACTACTGCTGCAGCTCGGGAGGAAAGCGCACGTGCATGTCCCCACCCGAGACGAGGCATGACTCCCCTGGGGAGACTCAGAAGCACCCCAAGATCCATGGCAACACTGGAGAGGAATCCTCAGGTTTCGGCCCCTACTCCACACAAGGTCTTAGGCCCCGGCATGGACGGGAGAGGAATTCCGAGATGGCCCCTAGCAACTCGCATTGGGACTGGCCTTTCCTGAGGCCACCAGAGCGGGTCCCTGAGGTCCCCATCGTCACTCGAGAAGACCTGCCGCAACTCGAGAAAATCCAGGAGGTTCTCCCCTCCAGGCGAGATGAGGCCCATTTCCGCTGAGGCATCTCGAGGCTGATCACACCTCACCTCTGGAACTTCGAAAGGGTCCTTCACACCCTTGGTGCAAATCAAAAAGTTCCCCGACATACTCGTCTCCACTCGAGAGGAAACACGAGGGTCCCGCCCACATCCAGAGGAGCCCCATTTCCGCCTCGTAACTCGATATGAGGGATCCTTTCCCTCCTTATTCAGGAGAGAGTTCCCGGCGTTCCCGTCGCATCTCAAGAGGAGGCCCTCTCAACAGGAACTGCGAGAGGAACTCCACGGTCGTGCCACCATTCCAAGAGTCCCCCAGATGTCTCCGTCCATTCCAGAGGAACCTCTTTTCCCTTCACCGGCTCGTCTTTCACGGCGAGGATCGACTCACACCAAGGTGGCACGTGGCACAGCCCTGTGGGAAAGCCTCCTGGGAAAGCCTCGAGGGAAACCACAGATCCCTTGATCCACGTGACAGGAAGCGTGACACTACTGCTGCAGCTCGGGAGGAAAGCGCACGTGCATGCCCCCACTCGAGACGAGGCCTGACTCCCCTGGGGAGACTCAGAGGCACCCCAGTTCGATGTCAACCCTGGAGAGGAATCCTCATGTTCCGGCCCCTACTCCACACAAGGTCTTAGGCCCCGGCATCGATGGGAGAGGAATCCCGAGATGGCCCCTAGCAACTGCCATGGGGTCTAGCCCTTCCTGAGGCCACCAGAGCGGGTCCCTGAGGTCCCCGTCGTAACTCGAGAAGACCTGCCGCAACTCGAGAAAATCCAGGAGGTTCTCCCCTCCAGGCGAGAGGAGGCACATTTCCGCAGAGGCTTCTCGGGGCTAATCACACCTCACCTCTGGAACGTCGAAAGGGTCCTTCACACCCTTAGTGCAACTCAAGAAGTTCCCCGACATACCCGTCTCCACTGGAGAGGAAACACGAGGGTCCCGCCCACATCCAGAGGAGCCCCGTTTCTGCCTCGTAGCTCGAGGTGAGGGATCCTTTCCCTGCTTCGTCGGGAAAGAAATCCGGGCGTTCCCGTCGCATATCAAGAGGAGGCCCTCTCAACAGGAACGGCGAGAGGAACTCCAGGGTCGTGCCACCATTCCAAGAGTCCCCCAGATGTCTCAGTCCATTCCAGAGGAACCACTTTTCCCTTCAACGGCTCGTCTTTCACGCCGAGGATCGACTCACACCAAGGTGGCACTTGGCACAACCCTGTGGGAAAGCGTCGTGGGAACGCCTCGAGGGAAAGCCTCGAGGGAAAGCCACAGATCCCTTGATCCACGTGACAGGAAGCGTGACCCTACTGCTGCAGCTCGGGAGGGAAGCGCACGTGCATGCCCCCACTCGAGACGAGGCCTGACTCCCCTGGTGAGACTCAGAGGCACCCCAAAATCCATGTCAACACTGGAGAGGAATCCTCAGGTTCCGGCCCCGACTCCACACAAGGTCTTAGGCCCTGGCATTGACGGGAGAGGAATCCCGAGATGGCCCCTAGCAACTCGCATGGGGACTGGACCTTCCTGAAGCCACCAGAGCGGGTCCCTGAGGTCCCCGTCGTAACTCGAGAAGACCTGCGGTAACTCGAGAATATCCAGGAGGTTCTCCCCTGCAGGCGAGATGAGGCCCATTTCCGCAGAGGCTTCTCGGGGCTAATCACACCTCACCTCTGGAACGTCGAAAGGGTCCTTCACACCCTTGATGCAACTCAAGAAGATCCCCGACATACCCGTCTCCACTCGAGAGGAACACGAGGGTCCCGCCCACATCCAGAGGAGCCCCGTTTCCACCTCGTAGCTCGAGGTGAGGGATCCTTTCCCTGCTTCGTCGCGAAAGAATTCCCGGCGTTCCCGTCGCATCTCAAGAGGAGGCCCTCTCAACAGGAACGTCGAGAGGAACTCCAGGGTCGTGCCACCATTCCAAGAGTCCCCCAGATGTCTCAGTCCGTTCCAGAGGAACCTCTTTTCCCTTCAACGGCTCGTCTTTCACGCCGAGGATCGACTCACACCAAGGTGGCACGTGGCAAAGCCCTGTGGGAAAGCCTCGTGGGAAAGCCTCGAGGGAAAGCCTCAAGGGAAAGCCACAGACCGCTTGATCCACGTGACAGGAAGCGTGACCCTACTGCAGCAGCTCGGGAGGGATGCGCACGTGAATGCCCCCACTCGAGACGAGGCCTGACTCCCCTGGGGAGACTCAGAGGCACCCCAAGTTCGATGTCAACCCTGGAGAGGAACCGTCATGTTCCGGCCCCGACTCCACAAAAGGTCTTAGGCCCCGGCAACGATGGGAGAGGAATCCCGAGATGGCCCCTAGCACCTCGCATGGGGACTGGCCCTTCCTGAGGCCACCAGAGCGGGTCCCTGAGGTACCCGTCGTAACTCGATAAGACCTGCCACAACTCGAGAAAATCCAGGAGATTCTCCCCTCCAGGCGACATGAGGCCCATTTCCGCTGAGGCGTCTCGAGGCTGATGACACCTCACCTCGGGAACTTAGAAAGGGTCCTTCACACCCTTGCTGCAAATGAAAAAGTTCCCCGACATACCCGTCTACACTCGAGAGTAAACACGAGGGTGCCGCACACATCCAGAGGAGCCCCGTTTCCGCCTCGTAGCTCGAGATGAGGGATCCTTTCCCTGCTTCGTTGGGAAAGAGTTCCCGGCCTTCCCGTCGCATCTCAAGAGGAGGTCCTCTCAACAGGAGCGGCGAGAGGAACTCCAGGGTCGTGCCACCATTCCAAGAGCCGCCAGATGTCTCAGTCCATTCCAGAGGAAGCTCTTTTCCCTTCACCGGTTCGTCTTTCACGCCGAGGATCGACTCACACCAAGGTGGTACGTGGCACAGCACTGTGGGAAAGCCTCGTGGGAAATCCTCGAGGGAAAGTCTCGAGGGAAAGCCACAGATCCCTTGATCCACGTGACAGGAAGCGTAACACTCCTGCTGCAGGTCGGGAGGAAAGCGCACGTGCATTCCCCCACTCGAGACGAGGCCTGACTCCCCTGGGGAGACTCAGAAGCACCCCAAGATCCATTGCAACACTGGAGAGGAATCCTCAGGTTCCGGCCCCGACTCCACAAAAGGTCTTATGCCCCGGCATGGACGGGATAGGAATCCCGAGAGGGCCCCAAGCAACTCGCATTGGGAATGGCCTTTCCTGAGGCCACCAGAGCGGGTCCCTGAGGTCCCTGTCGTAACTCGAGAAGACCTGCCGCAACTCGAGGAAATCCAGGAGGTTCTCCCCTCCAGGCGAGGTGTGGCCCATTTCCACTGAGGCGTCTCGAGGCTGATCACACCTCACCTCTGGAACTTCGAAAGGGTCCTTCACACCCTTGGTGCAAATCAAGAAGTTCACCGACATTCCCGTCTCCACTCCAGAGCAAACACGAGAGTCCCGCCCACATCCAGAGGAGCCCCGTTTCCGCCTCGTAGCTCGAGATGAGGGATCCTTTCCCTGCTTCTTCGGGAAAGAGTTCCCGGCGTTCCCGTCGCAACTCAAGAGGAGGCCCTCTCAACAGGAACGGCGAGAGGAACTCTAGGGTCGTGCCACCATTCCAAGAGTCCCCAAGATGTCTCAGTCCATTCCAGAGGAACCTCTTTTCCCTTCACCGGCTTGTCTTTCACGCCGAGTATCGAATCACATCAAGGAGGCATGTGGAACAGCCCGGTGGGAAAGCCTCGAGGGATAGCCACAGATCCCTTGATCCACGTGACAGGAAGCGTGACACTACTGCTGCAGCTCGGGAGGAAAGCGCACGTGAATGCCCGCACACGAGACGAGGCCTCACACCCCTGGGGAGACTCAGAAGCACCCCAAGATCCATGGCAACACTGGAGCGGAATCTTCAGGTACCGGCCCCGAATCCACACAAGGTCTTAGGCTCCGGCATAGACGGGAGAGGTATCCCGAGATGGCCCCTAGCAACTCGCATGGGGACAGGCCTTTCCTGAGGCCATGAGAGCGGGTCCCTGAGGTCCCCCTGGTAACTCGAGAAGACCTGCCGCAACTCGAGAAAATCCAGGAGGTTCTCCCCTCCAGGCGAGATGAGGCCCATTTCCGCTGAGGCGTCTCGAAGCTGATCACACCTCTCCTCTGGAACTTCGAAAGGGTCCTTCACACCCTTGGTGCAAATCAAGAAGTTTCCCAACATACCCGTCTCCACTCGAGAGGAATCCCGAGGGTCCCGCAAACATCCAGAGGCGTCCCGTTTCCGCCTCGTAGCTCGAGATGAGGGATCCTTTCCCTGCTTCGTCGGGAAAGAGTTCCCGGCGTTCCCGTCGCATCTCAAGAGGAGGCCCTCTCAACAGGAACGGCGAGAGGAACTCAAGGGTGGTGCCACCATTCCAAGAGTCCTCCAGATGTCTCAGTCCATTCCAGAGGAACCTCTTATCCCTTCACCAGCTTGTCTTCCACGCCGAGGATGGACTCACACCAAGGTGGCACGTGACACAGCCCTGTGGGAGAGCCTCGTGGGAAAGACTCGAGGGAAAGCCACAGATCCCTTGATCCACGTGACAGGAAGCGTGACACTACTGCTGCAGCTCGGGAGGAAAGCGCACGTGCATGTCCCCACCCGAGACGAGGCATGACTCCCCTGGGGAGACTCAGAAGCACCCCAAGATCCATGGCAACACTGGAGAGGAATCCTCAGGTTTCGGCCCCTACTCCACACAAGGTCTTAGGCCCCGGCATGGACGGGAGAGGAATTCCGAGATGGCCCCTAGCAACTCGCATTGGGACTGGCCTTTCCTGAGGCCACCAGAGCGGGTCCCTGAGGTCCCCATCGTCACTCGAGAAGACCTGCCGCAACTCGAGAAAATCCAGGAGGTTCTCCCCTCCAGGCGAGATGAGGCCCATTTCCGCTGAGGCATCTCGAGGCTGATCACACCTCACCTCTGGAACTTCGAAAGGGTCCTTCACACCCTTGGTGCAAATCAAAAAGTTCCCCGACATACTCGTCTCCACTCGAGAGGAAACACGAGGGTCCCGCCCACATCCAGAGGAGCCCCTTTTCCGCCTCGTAACTCGATATGAGGGATCCTTTCCCTCCTTATTCAGGAGATAGTTCCCGGCGTTCCCGTCGCATTTCAAGAGGAGGCCCTCTCAACAGGAACTGCGAGAGGAACTCCACGGTCGTGCCACCATTCCAAGAGTCCCCCAGAAGTCTCCGTCCATTCCAGAGGAACCTCTTTTCCCTTCACCGGCTCGTCTTTCACGGCGAGGATCGACTCACACCAAGGTGGCACGTGGCACAGCCCTGTGGGAAAGCCTCCTGGGAAAGCCTCGAGGGAAACCACAGATCCCTTGATCCACGTGACAGGAAGCGTGACACTACTGCTGCAGCTCGGGAGGAAAGCGCAGGTGCATGCCCCCACTCGAGACGAGGCCTGACTCCCCTGGTGAGACTCAGAAGCACCCCAATATTCATGGCAACACTGGAGAGGAATCCTCAGGTCTCGGCCCCGACTCCACACCAGGTCTTAGGCCCCGGCATGGACGGAAGAGGAATCCCGAGATGGCCCCCAGCAACTCGCATGGGGACTGGCCGTTCCTGAGGCCACCAGAGCGGGTCCCTGAGGTCCCCGTCGTACCTCGAGAAGACCTGTCACAACTCGAGAAAATCCAGGAGTTTCTCCCGTCCAGGCGAGATGAGGCCCATTTCCGCTGAGGCGTCTCGAGGCTGATCACGCCTCAACTCTGGAACTTCGAAAGGGTCCTTCACACCCTTGGTGCAAATCAAAAAGTTCCCCGACATACTCGTCTCCACTCGAGAGGAAACACGAGGGTCCCGCCCACATCCAGAGGAGCCCCATTTCCGCCTCGTAACTCGATATGAGGGATCCTTTCCCTCCTTATTCAGGAGAGAGTTCCCGGCGTTCCCGTCGCATCTCAAGAGGAGGCGCTCTCAACAGGAACTGCGAGAGGAACTCCACGGTCGTGCCACCATTGCAAGAGTCCCCCAGATATCTCCGTCCATTCCAGAGGAACCTCTTTTCCTTTCACCAGCTCGCCATTCACGCCGTGGATCGATTGACACCAAGGTGACACGTGGCACAGCCCTATGGGAAAGCCTCGTGGGAAAACCTCGAGGGAAAGCCTCTAAGGAAAGCCACACATCCCTTGATCCACGTGACAGGAAGCGTGACACTACTGCTGCAGCTCGGGAGGAAAGCGCACGTGCATGCCCCCACTCGAGACGAGGCCTGACTCCACTGGGGAGACTCAGAGCACCCCAAGATCCATGGCAACACTGGAGAGGTATCCTCAGGTTCCGGCCCCGACTCTACACAAGGTCGGAGCCCCGGCATGGATGGGAGAGGAATCCTGAGAGGACCCCTAGCAAATCGCATGGGGACTGGCCTTTCCTGAGGCCATCAGAGCGGGTCCCTGAAGTCCCCGTCGTAACTCGAGAAGACCTGCCGCAACTCGAGAAAATCCAGGAGGTTCTCCCCTCCAGGCGAGATGAGGCCTAATTTCCGCTTAGGCGACTCGAGGCTGATCACACCTCACCTCTGGAACTTCGAAAGGGTCCTTCACACCCTTGGTGCAAATCAAGAAGTTCCCCGACATAGCCGTCTCCACTCGAGAGGAAACACGAAGGTCCCGCCCACATCCAGAGGCGTCCCGTTTCCGCCTCGTAGCTCAAGATGAGGGACACTTTTCCTGCTTTGTCGGGAAAGAGTTCCCGACCTTCCCGTCGCATCTCAAAAGGAGGCCCTCTCAACAGGAACGGCGAGAGGAATTCAGGGTCGTGCCACCATTCCAAGAGTCCGCCAGATGTCTCAGTCCATTCCAGAGGAACCTCTTTTCCCTTCACCGGCTCGTCTTTCACGCCGAGGATCGACTCACATCAAGGTGGCACGTGGCACAGGCCTGTGGGAAAGCCTCGCGGGAAAGACACAGATTCCTTGATCCACGTGACAGGTAGCGTAACACTACTGGTGTAGCTCGGGAGGAAAGCGCACGTGCATGCCCCCACTCGCGACGAGGACTGACTCCCCTGGGAAGACTCAGAAGCACCCCCAGATCCATGGTAACTCAGGAGAGGAATCCTCAGGGTCAGGCCCCGACTCCACACAAGGTCATAGGCCCCGGCATCGACAGGAGAGGAATCCCGAGATGGCCCCTAGCAACTCGCATGGGGACTGGCCTTTCCTGAGGCCACCAGAGCGCGTCCCTGAGGTCCCCGTCGTAACTCGAGAAGACCTGCCACAACTCTAGAAAATCCAGGAGGTTCTCCCCTCCAGGCGAAATGAGGCCCATTTCCGCCGAGGCGTCTCGAGGCTGATCACACCTCACCTCTGGAACTTCAAAAGGGTCCTTCACACCCTTGGTGCAAATCAAGAAGTTCCCCGACATACCCGTCTCCACTCGAGAGGAAACACGAGGGTCCCGCCCACATCCAGAGGAGCCCCGTTTCTGCCTCGTAGCTCGAGATGAGGGATCCTTTCCCTGCTTCGTTGGGAAAGAGTTCCCTTCGTTCCCGTCGCTTCTCAAGAGGAGGCCCTCTCAACAGGAACGGCGAGAGGAACTCCAGGGTCGTGCCACCATTCCAAGAGTCGCCCAGGTGTCGCAGTCCATTCCAGAGGAACCTTTCTTCCCTTCACCGGCACATCTTTCACGCCGAGGATCGACTCACACCAAGGTGGCCCGTGGCACAGCCCTGTGGGAAAGCCTCGTGGGAAAGCCTCGAGGGAAAGCCACAGATCCCTTGATCCACGTGACAGGAAGCGTGACACTACTGCTGCAGCTCGGGAGGAAAGTGCACGTGCATGCCCCCATTCGAGACGAGGTCTGACTCCCCTGGGGAGACTCAGAAGCACCCCAAGATCAATGGCAACACTGGAGAGGAATCCTCAGGTTCCGGCCCCGACTCCCCACAAGGTCTTAGGCCCCGGCATCGACGGGAGAGGACTCCCGAGATGGGCCCTAGCAACTCGCATGGGGACTGGCCTTACCTGAGGCCACCAGAGCGGGTCCCTGAGGTCCCCGTCGTAACTCGAGAAGACCTGCAGCACCTCAAGAAAATCCAGGAGGTTCATACCTCCGGGCGAGATGAGGCCCATTTCCGCTGAGGCATCTCGAGGCTGATCACACCTCACCTCTGGAACTTCGAAAGGGTCCTTCACACCCTTGGTGCAAATCAAGAAGTTCACCGACATTCCCGTCTCCACTCCAGAGCAAACACGAGAGTCCCGCCCACATCCAGAGGAGCCCCGTTTCCGCCTCGTAGCTCGAGATGAGGGATCCTTTCCCTGCTTCTTCGGGAAAGAGTTCCCGGCGTTCCCGTCGCAACTCAAGAGGAGGCCCTCTCAACAGGAACGGCGAGAGGAACTCTAGGGTCGTGCCACCATTCCAAGAGTCCCCAAGATGTCTCAGTCCATTCCAGAGGAACCTCTTTTCCCTTCACCGGCTTGTCTTTCACGCCGAGTATCGAATCACATCAAGGAGGCATGTGGAACAGCCCGGTGGGAAAGCCTCGAGGGATAGCCACAGATCCCTTGATCCACGTGACAGGAAGCGTGACACTACTGCTGCAGCTCGGGAGGAAAGCGCACGTGAATGCCCGCACACGAGACGAGGCCTCACACCCCTGGGGAGACTCAGAAGCACCCCAAGATCCATGGCAACACTGGAGCGGAATCTTCAGGTACCGGCCCCGAATCCACACAAGGTCTTAGGCTCCGGCATAGACGGGAGAGGTATCCCGAGATGGCCCCTAGCAACTCGCATGGGGACAGGCCTTTCCTGAGGCCATGAGAGCGGGTCCCTGAGGTCCCCCTGGTAACTCGAGAAGACCTGCCGCAACTCGAGAAAATCCAGGAGGTTCTCCCCTCCAGGCGAGATGAGGCCCATTTCCGCTGAGGCGTCTCGAAGCTGATCACACCTCTCCTCTGGAACTTCGAAAGGGTCCTTCACACCCTTGGTGCAAATCAAGAAGTTTCCCAACATACCCGTCTCCACTCGAGAGGAATCCCGAGGGTCCCGCAAACATCCAGAGGCGTCCCGTTTCCGCCTCGTAGCTCGAGATGAGGGATCCTTTCCCTGCTTCGTCAGGAAAGAGTTCCCGGCGTTCCCGTCGCATCTCAAGAGGAGGCCCTCTCAACAGGAACGGCGAGAGGAACTCAAGGGTGGTGCCACCATTCCAAGAGTCCTCCAGATGTCTCAGTCCATTCCAGAGGAACCTCTTATCCCTTCACCAGCTTGTCTTCCACGCCGAGGATGGACTCACACCAAGGTGGCACGTGACACAGCCCTGTGGGAGAGCCTCGTGGGAAAGACTCGAGGGAAAGACACAGATCCCTTGATCCACGTGACAGGAAGCGTGACACTACTGCTGCAGCTCGGGAGGAAAGCGCACGTGCATGTCCCCACCCGAGACGAGGCATGACTCCCCTGGGGAGACTCAGAAGCACCCCAAGATCCATGGCAACACTGGAGAGGAATCCTCAGGTTTCGGCCCCTACTCCACACAAGGTCTTAGGCCCCGGCATGGACGGGAGAGGAATTCCGAGATGGCCCCTAGCAACTCGCATTGGGACTGGCCTTTCCTGAGGCCACCAGAGCGGGTCCCTGAGGTCCCCATCGTCACTCGAGAAGACCTGCCGCAACTCGAGAAAATCCAGGAGGTTCTCCCCTCCAGGCGAGATGAGGCCCATTTCCGCTGAGGCATCTCGAGGCTGATCACACCTCACCTCTGGAACTTCGAAAGGGTCCTTCACACCCTTGGTGCAAATCAAAAAGTTCCCCGACATACTCGTCTCCACTCGAGAGGAAACACGAGGGTCCCGCCCACATCCAGAGGAGCCCCATTTCCGCCTCGTAACTCGATATGAGGGATCCTTTCCCTCCTTATTCAGGAGAGAGTTCCCGGCGTTCCCGTCGCATCTCAAGAGGAGGCCCTCTCAACAGGAACTGCGAGAGGAACTCCACGGTCGTGCCACCATTCCAAGAGTCCCCCAGATGTCTCCGTCCATTCCAGAGGAACCTCTTTTCCCTTCACCGGCTCGTCTTTCACGGCGAGGATCGACTCACACCAAGGTGGCACGTGGCACAGCCCTGTGGGAAAGCCTCCTGGGAAAGCCTCGAGGGAAACCACAGATCCCTTGATCCACGTGACAGGAAGCGTGACACTACTGCTGCAGCTCGGGAGGAAAGCGCACGTGCATGCCCCCACTCGAGACGAGGCCTGACTCCCCTGGGGAGACTCAGAGGCACCCCAGTTCGATGTCAACCCTGGAGAGGAATCCTCATGTTCCGGCCCCTACTCCACACAAGGTCTTAGGCCCCGGCATCGATGGGAGAGGAATCCCGAGATGGCCCCTAGCAACTGCCATGGGGTCTAGCCCTTCCTGAGGCCACCAGAGCGGGTCCCTGAGGTCCCCGTCGTAACTCGAGAAGACCTGCCGCAACTCGAGAAAATCCAGGAGGTTCTCCCCTCCAGGCGAGAGGAGGCACATTTCCGCAGAGGCTTCTCGGGGCTAATCACACCTCACCTCTGGAACGTCGAAAGGGTCCTTCACACCCTTAGTGCAACTCAAGAAGTTCCCCGACATACCCGTCTCCACTGGAGAGGAAACACGAGGGTCCCGCCCACATCCAGAGGAGCCCCGTTTCTGCCTCGTAGCTCGAGGTGAGGGATCCTTTCCCTGCTTCGTCGGGAAAGAAATCCGGGCGTTCCCGTCGCATATCAAGAGGAGGCCCTCTCAACAGGAACGGCGAGAGGAACTCCAGGGTCGTGCCACCATTCCAAGAGTCCCCCAGATGTCTCAGTCCATTCCAGAGGAACCACTTTTCCCTTCAACGGCTCGTCTTTCACGCAGAGGATCGACTCACACCAAGGTGGCACTTGGCACAACCCTGTGGGAAAGCGTCGTGGGAACGCCTCGAGGGAAAGCCTCGAGGGAAAGCCACAGATCCCTTGATCCACGTGACAGGAAGCGTGACCCTACTGCTGCAGCTCGGGAGGGAAGCGCACGTGCATGCCCCCACTCGAGACGAGGCCTGACTCCCCTGGTGAGACTCAGAGGCACCCCAAAATCCATGTCAACACTGGAGAGGAATCCTCAGGTTCCGGCCCCGACTCCACACAAGGTCTTAGGCCCTGGCATTGACGGGAGAGGAATCCCGAGATGGCCCCTAGCAACTCGCATGGGGACTGGACCTTCCTGAAGCCACCAGAGCGGGTCCCTGAGGTCCCCGTCGTAACTCGAGAAGACCTGCGGTAACTCGAGAATATCCAGGAGGTTCTCCCCTGCAGGCGACATGAGGCCCATTTCCGCAGAGGCTTCTCGGGGCTAATCACACCTCACCTCTGGAACGTCGAAAGGGTCCTTCACACCCTTGATGCAACTCAAGAAGATCCCCGACATACCCGTCTCCACTCGAGAGGAACACGAGGGTCCCGCCCACATCCAGAGGAGCCCCGTTTCCACCTCGTAGCTCGAGGTGAGGGATCCTTTCCCTGCTTCGTCGCGAAAGAATTCCCGGCGTTCCCGTCGCATCTCAAGAGGAGGCCCTCTCAACAGGAACGTCGAGAGGAACTCCAGGGTCGTGCCACCATTCCAAGAGTCCCCCAGATGTCTCAGTCCGTTCCAGAGGAACCTCTTTTCCCTTCAACGGCTCGTCTTTCACGCCGAGGATCGACTCACACCAAGGTGGCACGTGGCAAAGCCCTGTGGGAAAGCCTCGTGGGAAAGCCTCGAGGGAAAGCCTCAAGGGAAAGCCACAGACCGCTTGATCCACGTGACAGGAAGCGTGACCCTACTGCAGCAGCTCGGGAGGGATGCGCACGTGAATGCCCCCACTCGAGACGAGGCCTGACTCCCCTGGGGAGACTCAGAGGCACCCCAAGTTCGATGTCCACCCTGGAGAGGAACCGTCATGTTCCGGCCCCGACTCCACAAAAGGTCTTAGGCCCCGGCAACGATGGGAGAGGAATCCCGAGATGGCCCCTAGCACCTCGCATGGGGACTGGCCCTTCCTGAGGCCACCAGAGCGGGTCCCTGAGGTACCCGTCGTAACTCGATAAGACCTGCCACAACTCGAGAAAATCCAGGAGATTCTCCCCTCCAGGCGACATGAGGCCCATTTCCGCTGAGGCGTCTCGAGGCTGATGACACCTCACCTCGGGAACTTAGAAAGGGTCCTTCACACCCTTGCTGCAAATGAAAAAGTTCCCCGACATACCCGTCTACACTCGAGAGTAAACACGAGGGTGCCGCACACATCCAGAGGAGCCCCGTTTCCGCCTCGTAGCTCGAGATGAGGGATCCTTTCCCTGCTTCGTTGGGAAAGAGTTCCCGGCCTTCCCGTCGCATCTCAAGAGGAGGTCCTCTCAACAGGAGCGGCGAGAGGAACTCCAGGGTCGTGCCACCATTCCAAGAGCCGCCAGATGTCTCAGTCCATTCCAGAGGAAGCTCTTTTCCCTTCACCGGTTCGTCTTTCACGCCGAGGATCGACTCACACCAAGGTGGTACGTGGCACAGCACTGTGGGAAAGCCTCGTGGGAAATCCTCGAGGGAAAGTCTCGAGGGAAAGCCACAGATCCCTTGATCCACGTGACAGGAAGCGTAACACTCCTGCTGCAGGTCGGGAGGAAAGCGCACGTGCATTCCCTCACTCGAGACGAGGCCTGACTCCCCTGGGGAGACTCAGAAGCACCCCAAGATCCATTGCAACACTGGAGAGGAATCCTCAGGTTCCGGCCCCGACTCCACAAAAGGTCTTATGCCCCGGCATGGACGGGATAGGAATCCCGAGAGGGCCCCAAGCAACTCGCATTGGGAATGGCCTTTCCTGAGGCCACCAGAGCGGGTCCCTGAGGTCCCTGTCGTAACTCGAGAAGACCTGCCGCAACTCGAGGAAATCCAGGAGGTTCTCCCCTCCAGGCGAGGTGTGGCCCATTTCCACTGAGGCGTCTCGAGGCTGATCACACCTCACCTCTGGAACTTCGAAAGGGTCCTTCACACCCTTGGTGCAAATCAAGAAGTTCACCGACATTCCCGTCTCCACTCCAGAGCAAACACGAGAGTCCCGCCCACATCCAGAGGAGCCCCGTTTCCGCCTCGTAGCTCGAGATGAGGGATCCTTTCCCTGCTTCTTCGGGAAAGAGTTCCCGGCGTTCCCGTCGCAACTCAAGAGGAGGCCCTCTCAACAGGAACGGCGAGAGGAACTCTAGGGTCGTGCCACCATTCCAAGAGTCCCCAAGATGTCTCAGTCCATTCCAGAGGAACCTCTTTTCCCTTCACCGGCTTGTCTTTCACGCCGAGTATCGAATCACATCAAGGAGGCATGTGGAACAGCCCGGTGGGAAAGCCTCGAGGGATAGCCACAGATCCCTTGATCCACGTGACAGGAAGCGTGACACTACTGCTGCAGCTCGGGAGGAAAGCGCACGTGAATGCCCGCACACGAGACGAGGCCTCACACCCCTGGGGAGACTCAGAAGCACCCCAAGATCCATGGCAACACTGGAGCGGAATCTTCAGGTACCGGCCCCGAATCCACACAAGGTCTTAGGCTCCGGCATAGACGGGAGAGGTATCCCGAGATGGCCCCTAGCAACTCGCATGGGGACAGGCCTTTCCTGAGGCCATGAGAGCGGGTCCCTGAGGTCCCCCTGGTAACTCGAGAAGACCTGCCGCAACTCGAGAAAATCCAGGAGGTTCTCCCCTCCAGGCGAGATGAGGCCCATTTCCGCTGAGGCGTCTCGAAGCTGATCACACCTCTCCTCTGGAACTTCGAAAGGGTCCTTCACACCCTTGGTGCAAATCAAGAAGTTTCCCAACATACCCGTCTCCACTCGAGAGGAATCCCGAGGGTCCCGCAAACATCCAGAGGCGTCCCGTTTCCGCCTCGTAGCTCGAGATGAGGGATCCTTTCCCTGCTTCGTCAGGAAAGAGTTCCCGGCGTTCCCGTCGCATCTCAAGAGGAGGCCCTCTCAACAGGAACGGCGAGAGGAACTCAAGGGTGGTGCCACCATTCCAAGAGTCCTCCAGATGTCTCAGTCCATTCCAGAGGAACCTCTTATCCCTTCACCAGCTTGTCTTCCACGCCGAGGATGGACTCACACCAAGGTGGCACGTGACACAGCCCTGTGGGAGAGCCTCGTGGGAAAGACTCGAGGGAAAGCCACAGATCCCTTGATCCACGTGACAGGAAGCGTGACACTACTGCTGCAGCTCGGGAGGAAAGCGCACGTGCATGTCCCCACCCGAGACGAGGCATGACTCCCCTGGGGAGACTCAGAAGCACCCCAAGATCCATGGCAACACTGGAGAGGAATCCTCAGGTTTCGGCCCCTACTCCACACAAGGTCTTAGGCCCCGGCATGGACGGGAGAGGAATTCCGAGATGGCCCCTAGCAACTCGCATTGGGACTGGCCTTTCCTGAGGCCACCAGAGCGGGTCCCTGAGGTCCCCATCGTCACTCGAGAAGACCTGCCGCAACTCGAGAAAATCCAGGAGGTTCTCCCCTCCAGGCGAGATGAGGCCCATTTCCGCTGAGGCATCTCGAGGCTGATCACACCTCACCTCTGGAACTTCGAAAGGGTCCTTCACACCCTTGGTGCAAATCAAAAAGTTCCCCGACATACTCGTCTCCACTCGAGAGGAAACACGAGGGTCCCGCCCACATCCAGAGGAGCCCCTTTTCCGCCTCGTAACTCGATATGAGGGATCCTTTCCCTCCTTATTCAGGAGATAGTTCCCGGCGTTCCCGTCGCATTTCAAGAGGAGGCCCTCTCAACAGGAACTGCGAGAGGAACTCCACGGTCGTGCCACCATTCCAAGAGTCCCCCAGAAGTCTCCGTCCATTCCAGAGGAACCTCTTTTCCCTTCACCGGCTCGTCTTTCACGGCGAGGATCGACTCACACCAAGGTGGCACGTGGCACAGCCCTGTGGGAAAGCCTCCTGGGAAAGCCTCGAGGGAAACCACAGATCCCTTGATCCACGTGACAGGAAGCGTGACACTACTGCTGCAGCTCGGGAGGAAAGCGCAGGTGCATGCCCCCACTCGAGACGAGGCCTGACTCCCCTGGTGAGACTCAGAAGCACCCCAATATTCATGGCAACACTGGAGAGGAATCCTCAGGTCTCGGCCCCGACTCCACACCAGGTCTTAGGCCCCGGCATGGACGGAAGAGGAATCCCGAGATGGCCCCCAGCAACTCGCATGGGGACTGGCCGTTCCTGAGGCCACCAGAGCGGGTCCCTGAGGTCCCCGTCGTACCTCGAGAAGACCTGTCACAACTCGAGAAAATCCAGGAGTTTCTCCCGTCCAGGCGAGATGAGGCCCATTTCCGCTGAGGCGTCTCGAGGCTGATCACGCCTCAACTCTGGAACTTCGAAAGGGTCCTTCACACCCTTGGTGCAAATCAAAAAGTTCCCCGACATACTCGTCTCCACTCGAGAGGAAACACGAGGGTCCCGCCCACATCCAGAGGAGCCCCATTTCCGCCTCGTAACTCGATATGAGGGATCCTTTCCCTCCTTATTCAGGAGAGAGTTCCCGGCGTTCCCGTCGCATCTCAAGAGGAGGCGCTCTCAACAGGAACTGCGAGAGGAACTCCACGGTCGTGCCACCATTGCAAGAGTCCCCCAGATATCTCCGTCCATTCCAGAGGAACCTCTTTTCCTTTCACCAGCTCGCCATTCACGCCGTGGATCGATTGACACCAAGGTGACACGTGGCACAGCCCTATGGGAAAGCCTCGTGGGAAAACCTCGAGGGAAAGCCTCTAAGGAAAGCCACACATCCCTTGATCCACGTGACAGGAAGCGTGACACTACTGCTGCAGCTCGGGAGGAAAGCGCACGTGCATGCCCCCACTCGAGACGAGGCCTGACTCCACTGGGGAGACTCAGAGCACCCCAAGATCCATGGCAACACTGGAGAGGTATCCTCAGGTTCCGGCCCCGACTCTACACAAGGTCGGAGCCCCGGCATGGATGGGAGAGGAATCCTGAGAGGACCCCTAGCAAATCGCATGGGGACTGGCCTTTCCTGAGGCCATCAGAGCGGGTCCCTGAAGTCTCCGTCGTAACTCGAGAAGACCTGCCGCAACTCGAGAAAATCCAGGAGGTTCTCCCCTCCAGGCGAGATGAGGCCTAATTTCCGCTTAGGCGACTCGAGGCTGATCACACCTCACCTCTGGAACTTCGAAAGGGTCCTTCACACCCTTGGTGCAAATCAAGAAGTTCCCCGACATAGCCGTCTCCACTCGAGAGGAAACACGAAGGTCCCGCCCACATCCAGAGGCGTCCCGTTTCCGCCTCGTAGCTCAAGATGAGGGACACTTTTCCTGCTTTGTCGGGAAAGAGTTCCCGACCTTCCCGTCGCATCTCAAAAGGAGGCCCTCTCAACAGGAACGGCGAGAGGAATTCAGGGTCGTGCCACCATTCCAAGAGTCCGCCAGATGTCTCAGTCCATTCCAGAGGAACCTCTTTTCCCTTCACCGGCTCGTCTTTCACGCCGAGGATCGACTCACATCAAGGTGGCACGTGGCACAGGCCTGTGGGAAAGCCTCGCGGGAAAGACACAGATTCCTTGATCCACGTGACAGGTAGCGTAACACTACTGGTGTAGCTCGGGAGGAAAGCGCACGTGCATGCCCCCACTCGCGACGAGGACTGACTCCCCTGGGAAGACTCAGAAGCACCCCCAGATCCATGGTAACTCAGGAGAGGAATCCTCAGGGTCAGGCCCCGACTCCACACAAGGTCATAGGCCCCGGCATCGACAGGAGAGGAATCCCGAGATGGCCCCTAGCAACTCGCATGGGGACTGGCCTTTCCTGAGGCCACCAGAGCGCGTCCCTGAGGTCCCCGTCGTAACTCGAGAAGACCTGCCACAACTCTAGAAAATCCAGGAGGTTCTCCCCTCCAGGCGAAATGAGGCCCATTTCCGCCGAGGCGTCTCGAGGCTGATCACACCTCACCTCTGGAACTTCAAAAGGGTCCTTCACACCCTTGGTGCAAATCAAGAAGTTCCCCGACATACCCGTCTCCACTCGAGAGGAAACACGAGGGTCCCGCCCACATCCAGAGGAGCCCCGTTTCTGCCTCGTAGCTCGAGATGAGGGATCCTTTCCCTGCTTCGTTGGGAAAGAGTTCCCTTCGTTCCCGTCGCTTCTCAAGAGGAGGCCCTCTCAACAGGAACGGCGAGAGGAACTCCAGGGTCGTGCCACCATTCCAAGAGTCGCCCAGGTGTCGCAGTCCATTCCAGAGGAACCTTTCTTCCCTTCACCGGCACGTCTTTCACGCCGAGGATCGACTCACACCAAGGTGGCCCGTGGCACAGCCCTGTGGGAAAGCCTCGTGGGAAAGCCTCGAGGGAAAGCCACAGATCCCTTGATCCACGTGACAGGAAGCGTGACACTACTGCTGCAGCTCGGGAGGAAAGTGCACGTGCATGCCCCCATTCGAGACGAGGTCTGACTCCCCTGGGGAGACTCAGAAGCACCCCAAGATCAATGGCAACACTGGAGAGGAATCCTCAGGTTCCGGCCCCGACTCCCCACAAGGTCTTAGGCCCCGGCATCGACGGGAGAGGACTCCCGAGATGGGCCCTAGCAACTCGCATGGGGACTGGCCTTACCTGAGGCCACCAGAGCGGGTCCCTGAGGTCCCCGTCGTAACTCGAGAAGACCTGCAGCACCTCAAGAAAATCCAGGAGGTTCATACCTCCGGGCGAGATGAGGCCCATTTCCGCTGAGGCATCTCGAGGCTGATCACACCTCACCCTGGAACTTCGAAAGGGTCATTCACACCCTTGGTGCAAATCAAGAAGTTCCCCGACATACCCGTCTCCACTCGAGAGGAAACACGAGGGTCCCGCCCACATTCAGAGGAGCCCCACTTCCGCCTTGTAACTCGAGAGTAGGGATCCTTTCCCTGCTCCGTCGGGAAAGAGTTCCCGGCGTTCCCGTCGCACCTCAAGAGGAGGCCCTCTCAACAGGAATGGCGAGAGGAAATCCAGGGTGGTGCCACCATTCCAAGAGTCCCCCAGATGTCTCAGTCCATTCCAGAGGAACCTCTTATCAATTCAACGGCTCGTCTTCCACGCCGAGGATGGTCTCACAACAAGGGGGGCACGTGGCACAGCCTGTGGGAAAGCCTCGTGGGAAAGCCTCGTCGGAAAAGACAGATCCCTTGATCCATGTGACAGGAAGCATGACACTACTGCTGCAGCTCGGGAGGAATGCGCACGTGCATGTCCCCACCCAGGACGAGGCATGACTGCCCTGGGGAGACTCAGAAGCACCCCAAGATCCATGGCAACACTGGAGAGGAATCCTCAGGTTTCGGCCCCGTCTCCACACAAGGTCTTAGGCCCCGGCATGGACGGGGGAGGAATTCCGAGATGGCCCCTAGCAACTGGCATGGGGACTGGCCTTTCCTGAGGCCACCAGAGCAGGTCCCTGAGGTCCCCGTCGTCACTCGAGAAGACCTGCCGCAACTCGAGAAAATCCAGGAGTTCTCCCCTCCAGGCGAGATGAGGCCCATTTCGGCTGAGGCGTCTCTAGGCTGATCACACCTCACCTCTTGAACTTCGAAAGGGTCCTTCACACTCTTGGTGCAAATCAAGAAGTTCCCCGACATACTCGTCTCCACTCGAGAGGAAACACGAGGGTCCCGCCCACATCCGGAGGAGCCCCGTTTCCGCCTCGTAGCTCGAGATGTGGGACACTTTCCCTGCTTCGTCGGGAAAGATTTCCCGGCGTTCCCATCGCATCTCAAGAGGAGGCCCCTCTCAACAGGAAAGGCGAGAGGAACTCCACGGTCGTGCCACCATTCCAAGAGTCCCCCAGATGTCTCAGTCCATTCCAGAGGAACCTCTTTTCCCTTCACCGGCTCGACTTTCACGGCGAGGATCGACTCACACCAAGGTGGCACGTGGCACAAGCCCTTTGGGAAAGCCTCGTGG
>NC_068920.1:2927736-2971568 GCF_023091745.1 Budorcas taxicolor
CTCTCCTGTCCATGCCGTGGCCAAAGACCTTGTGTGGAGTCGGGGCCAGAACCTGAGGATTCCTCTCCAGTGATGCCATGGATCTTGGGGTGCTTCTGAGTCTCCCCAGGGGAGTCAGGCCTCGTCTCGAGTGGGGACATGGACGTGCGCTTTCCTCCCGAGCTGCAGCTGTAGTGTCACGCTTCCTGTCACGTGGATCAAGGGATCTGTGGCTTTCCCTCGAGGCTTTCTCTCGAGGCTTTCCCACGAGGCTTTCCCAAAGGGATGTGCCACGTGCCACCTTGGTGTGAGTCGATCCTCGGCGTGAAAGACGAGCCGGTGAAGGGAAAAGAGGTTCCTCTGGAATGGACTGAGACATCTGGGGGACTCTTGGAATGGTGGCACGACCCTGGAGTTCCTCTCGCCATTCCTGTTGAGAGGGCCTCCTCTTGAGATGCGACGGGAACGCCGGGAACTCTTTCCCGACGAAGCAGGGAAAGGATCCCTCATCTCGAGCTACGAGGCGGAAACGGGGCTCCTCTGGATGTGGTCGGTACCCTCGTGTTTCCTCTCGAGTGGAGACGGTTATGTCGGGGAACTTCTTGATTTGCACCAAGGGTGTGAAGGACCCTTTCGAAGTTCCAGAGGTGAGGTGTGATCAGCCTCGAGACGCCTCAGCGGAAATGGGCCTCATCTAGCCTGGAGGGGAGAAACTCCTGGATGTGCTCGAGTTGGGGCAGGTCTTCTCGAGTTACGACGGGGACCTCAGGGACGCGCTCTGGTGGCCTCAGGAAAGGAGAGTCCCCGTGCGAGTTGCTAGGGGCCATCTCGGGATTCCTCTCCCGTCGATGCCGGGGCCTAAGACCTTGTGTGGAGTCGGGGCCGGAACCTGAGGTTTCCTCTCCAGTGTTGCCATGGATCTTGGGGGGCTTGTGAGTCTCCCCAGGGGAGTCAGGCCTCGTCTCCACTGGGGGCACGCACATGCGCTTTCCTCCCCTAGCTGCAGCAGTAGTGTCACGCTTCCTGTCACGTGGATCAAGGGATCTGTGGCTTTCCCTCGAGGCTTTCCCTCGAGGCTTTCCCACAGGCCCGTGCAAGGTGCCACCTTGGTGTAAGTCGATCCTCGGTGTGAAAAACGAGCCGGTGAAGGAAAAAGAGGTTCCTCTGGAATGGACTGAGACATCTGGGGGACTCTTGGATTGGTGGCACGACCCTGGAGTTCCTCTCGCCGTTCCTGTTGAGAGGGCCTCCTATTGAGATGCGACGGGAAGGCCGGGAACTCTTTCCCGACGAAGCAGGGAAAGGATCCCTCATCTCGAGCTATGAGGCACAAACGGGGCTCCTCTGGATGTGGGCGGGACCCTCGTGTTTCCTCTCGAGTGGAGACGGGTATGTCGGGGAACTTCTTGATTTGCACCAAGGGTTTGAAGGACCCTTTCGAAGTTCCAGAGGTGAGGTGTGATCAGCCTCGAGACGCCTCAGCGGAAATAGGCTTCATCTCGCCTGGAGGGGAGAACCTCCTGGATTTTCTCGAGTTGCCGCAGGTCTTCTCGTGTTACGACGGGGTCCTCAGGGACCCGATCTGTTGGCCTCAAGAAAGAACAGTCCCCATGCGAGAAGCTTGGGGCCCTCTCCGGATAACCCTCCCGTCCATGCCAGGGCCTAAGACCTTGTGTGGAGTCCGGGGCCAGAACCTGAGGATTCCTCTCCAGTGTTGCCATGTATCTTTGGGTGCTTCTGAGTCTCCCCAGGGGAGTCAGGCCTCGTCTCGAGTGGGGGCATGCACGTGCGTTTTCCTCCCGAGCTGCAGCAGTAGTGTCACGCTTCCTGTCACGTGGATCAAGGGATCTGTGGCTTTCCCTCGAGGCTTTCCCACGAGGCTTTCCCACAGGCCCGTTCCACGTGCCACCTTGGTGTGAGTCGATCCTCGGCGTGAATGACGAGCCGGTGAAGGGAAAAGAGGTTCCTCTGGAATGGACTGAGTCATCTGGGGGACTCTTGGGATGGTGGGACGACCCTGGAGTTCCTCTCGCCGTTCCTGTTGAGAGGGCCTCCTCTTGAGGTGCGACGGGAACGCCGGGAACTCTTTCCCGACGAAGCTGGGAAAGGATCCCTCATCTCGAGCTACGAGCGGAAACGGGGCGCCTCTGGATGGGGGCAGGACCCTCGTGTTTCCTCTCGAGTGGAGACGATTATGTCTGGGAACTTCTTGATTTGCACCAAGGGTGTGAAGGACCCTTTCGAAGTTCCAGAGGTGAGGTGTGATCAGCCTCGAGACGCCTCAGCGGAAATGGGCCTCATCTGGCCTGGAGGGGAGAACCTCCTGGATTTTCTCGAGTTGCGGCAGGTCTTCTCGAGTTACGACGG
The DNA here is from genome assembly GCF_023091745.1 of Budorcas taxicolor. Lineage (NCBI taxonomy): Eukaryota > Metazoa > Chordata > Mammalia > Artiodactyla > Bovidae > Budorcas > Budorcas taxicolor. The sequence continues at coordinate 2,930,083 of NC_068920.1, forward strand.
GGACCTCAGGGACCCGCTCTGGTGGACTCAGGAAAGGCCAGCCCCATGCGAGTTGATAGGCGCCATCTCGGGATTCCTCTCCCGTCCATGCCGGGGCCTAAGACTTTGTGTGGAGTCGGGGCTGGAACCTGAGGATTCCTCTCCAGTGTTGCCATGGATCTTGGGGTGCTTCTGAGTCTCCCCAGGGGAGTCAGGCCTCGTCTCGAGTGGGGGCATGCACGTGCGCTTTCCTCCCGAGCTGCAGCAGTAGTGTCACGCTTCCTGTCACGTGGATCAAGGGATCTGTGGCTTTCCCTCGAGGCTTTCCCTCGAGGCTTTCCCACGAGGCTGTCCCACAGGGCTGTGCCACGTGCCACCTTGGTGTGAGTCGATCCTCGTCGTGAAAGACGAGCCGGTGAAGGGAAAAGAGGTTCCTCTGGAATGGACTGAGACATCTGGGCGACTCTTGGAATGCTGGCACGACCCTGGAGTTCCTCTCGCCGTTCCTGTTGATAGGGCCTCCTCTTGAGATGTGACGGGTACGCCGGGAACTCTTTCCCGAGGAAGCAGGGAAAGGATCCCTCATCTGGAGCCACGAGGCGGAAACGGGGCTCCTCTGGATGTGGGTGGGACCCTCGTGTTTCCTCTCGAGTGGAGACGGGTATGTCGGGGAATTTCTTGATTTGCACCAAGGGTTTGAAGGACCCTTTCGCAGTTCCAGAGGTGAGGTGTGATCAGCCTCGAGAAGCCTCAGCGGAAATGGGCCTCATCTCGCCTGGAGGGGAGAACCTCCTGGATTTTCTCGAGTTGTGGCACGTCTTCTCGTATTACGACGGGGACCTCAGGGACCCGCTCTGGTGGCCTCAGGAAAGAACAGTCCTCATGCGAGAAGCTTGGGGCCCTCTCGGGATTCCTCTCCCCTCCATGCCGGGTCCAAATACCTTGTGTGGAGTCGGGGCTGATCCTGAGGATTCCTCTCCAGTGTTGCCATGGATCTTTGGGGGCTTCCGAGTCTCCCCAGGGGAGTCAGGCCTCATCTCGAGTGGGGGCATGCACGTGCGCTTTCCTGCCGAGCTGCAGCAGTAGTGTCTGGCTTCCTGTCACGTTGATCAAGGAATCTGTGGCTTTCCCTCGAGGCTTTCCCTCGAGGCTTTCCACGAGGCTTTCCCACAGGGCTGTGCCACGTACCACCTTGGTGTGAGTCGATCCTCGGCGTGAAAGACGAGCCGGTGAAGGGAAAAGAGGTTCCTCTGGAATGGACTGAGACACCTGGGCGACTCTTGGAATGCTGGCACGACCCTGGAGTTCCTCTCGCCATTCCTGTTGAGACGGCCTATTCTTGAGATGCGACGGGAACGCCGGGAACTCTTTCCCGACGAAGCAGGGAACGGATCCCTCATCTCGAGCTATGAGGCACAAACGGGGCTCCTCTGGATGAGGGCGGGATCCTCGTGATTCATCTCGAGTGGAGACGGTTATGTCAGGGAACTTCTTGATTTGCACCAAGGGTGTGAAGGACCCATTTCGAAGTTCCAGAGCTGAGGTGTGATCAGCCTCGAGACGCCTCAGCGGAAATGGGCCTCATCTCGCCTGGAGGGGAGAACCTCCTGGATTTTCTCGAGTTGCGGCAGGTCTTCTCGAGTTACGACGGGGACCTCAGGGACCCGCTCTGGTGGACTCAGGAAAGGCCAGCCCCATGCGAGTTGATAGGCGCCATCTCGGGATTCCTCTCCCGTCCATGCCGGGGCCTAAGACCTTGTGTGGAGTCGGGGCCGGAACCTGAGGATTCCTCTCCAGTGTTGCCATGGATCTTGGGATGCTTCTGAGTCTCCCCAGCGGAGTCAGGCCTCGTCTCGACTGGGGGCATGCACGTGCGCTTTCCACTCGAACAGCAGCAGTAGTGTCACGCTTCCTGTCACGTGGATCAAGGGATCGGTGGCTTTCCCTCGAGGCTTTCCCTCGAGGCTTTCCCACGAGGCTTTCCCACAGGCCCGTTCCAGGTGCCACCTTGGTGTAAGTCTATCCTCGGTGTGAAAAACGAGCCGCTGAAGGGAAAAGAGGTTCCTCTGGAATGGACTGAGACATCTGGGGGACTCTTGGATTGGTGGCACGACCCTGGAGTTCCTCTCGCCGTTCCTGTTGAGACGGCCTCCTATTGAGATGTGACTGGAAGGCCGGGAACTCTTTCCCGACGAAGCAGGGAAAGGATCCCTCATCTCGAGCTACGAGGCAGAAACGGGGCTCCTCTGGATGTGGGCGGGACCCTCGTGTTTCCTCTCGAGTGGAGACGGGTATGTCGGGGAACTTCTTGAAATGCACCAAGGATGTGAAGGACCCTTTCGAAGTTCCAGAGGTGAGGTGTGATGAGCCTCGAGACGCCTCAGCGGAAATGGGCCTCATCTCGCCTGGAGGGGAGAACCTCCTGGATTTTCTCGAGTTGCCGCAGGTCTTCTCGAGTTTCGACGGGGACCTCAGGGACCCGCTGTGGTGGCCTCAGGAAAGGCCAGTCCCCATGCGAGTTGCTAGGGGCCCTCTCGGGATTCCTCTCCCGTCCATGCCGGGGCCTAAGACCTTGTGTGGAGTCGGGGCCGGATCCTGAGGATTCCTCTCCAGTGTTGCCATGGATCTTTGGGGGCTTCCGAGTCTCCCCAGGGGAGTCAGGCCTCATCTCGAGTGGGGGCATGCACGTGCGCTTTCCTGCCGAGCTGCAGCAATAGTGTCTGGCTTCCTGTCACGTGGATCAAGGGATCTGGGGCTTTCCCTCGAGGCTTTCCCACGAGGCTTTCCCACAGGCCCGTTCCACGTGCCACCTTGGTGTGAGTCGATCCTCGGCGTGAATGACGAGCCGGTGAAGGGAAAAGAGGTTCCTCTGGAATGGACTGAGTTATCTGGGGGACTCTTGGGATGGTGGGACGACCCTGGAGTTCCTCTCGCCGTTCCTGTTGAGAGGGCCTCCTCTTGAGGTGCGACGGGAACGCCGGGAACTCTTTCCCGACGAAGCAGGGAAAGGATCCCTCATCTCGAGCTACGAGGCGGAAACGGGGCGCCTCTTGATGGGGGCAGGACCCTCGTGTTTCCTCTCGAGTGGAGACGATTATGTCTGGGAACTTCTTGATTTGCACCAAGGGTGTGAAGGACCCTTTCGAAGTTCCAGAGGTGAGGTGTGATCAGCCTCGAGACGCCTCAGCGGAAATGGGCCTCATCTCGCCTGGAGGGGAGAACCTCCTGGATTTTCTCGAGTTGCGGCAGGTCTTCTCAAGTTACGACGGGGACCTCAGGGACCCGCTCTGGTGGACTCAGGAAAGGCCAGCCCAATGCGAGTTGATAGGCGCCATCTCGGGATTCCTCTCCCGTCCATGCCGGGGCCTAAGACCTTGTGTGGAGTCGGGGCCGGAACCTGAGGATTCCTCTCCAGTGTTGCCATGGATCTTGGGGTGGTTCTGAGTCTCCCCAGGGGAGTCAGGCCTCGTCTCGTGTGGGGGCATGCACGTGCGCTTTCCTCCCGAGCTGCAGCAGTAGTGTCATGCTTCCTGTCACGTGGATCAAGGGATCTGTGGCTTTCCCTCGAGGCTTTCCCTCGAGGCTGTCCCACAGGGCTGTGCCACGTGCCACCTTGGTGTGAGTCGATCCTCGGCGTGAAAGACGAGCCGGTGAAGGGAAAAGAGGTTCCTCTGGAATGGACTGAGATATCTGGGGGACTCTTGGAATGGTGGCACGTCCCTGGAGTTCCTCTCGCCGTTCCTGTTGATAGGGCCTCCTCTTGAGTTGCGACGGGAACGCCAGGAACTCTTTCCCGACGAAGCAGGGAAAGGATCGCTCACCTCGAGCTACGAGGCGGAAACGGGGCTCCTCTGGATGTGGGCGGGACCCTCGTGTTTCCTCTCGAGTGGAGACGGGTATGTCGGGGAACTTCTTGATTTGCACCAAGGGTTTGAAGGACCGTTTCGAAGTTCCAGAGGTGAGGTGTGATCAGCCTCGAGACGCCTCAGCGGAAATGGGCCTCATATCGCCTGGAGGGGAGAACCTCCTGGATTTTCTCGAGTTGCGGCAGGTCTTCTCGTATTACGACGGGGACCTCAGGGACCCGCTCTGGTGGCCTCAGGAAAGAACAGTCCTCACGCGAGAAGCTTGGGGCCCTCTCGGGATTCCTCTCCCCTCCATGCCGGGTTCTAAGACCTTGTGTGGAGTCGGGGCTGATCCTGAGGATTCCTCTCCAGTGTTGCCATGGATCTTTGGGGGCTTCCGAGTCTCCCCAGGGGAGTCAGGCCTCATCTCGAGTGGGGGCATGCACGTGCGCTTTCCTGCCGAGCTGCAGCAGTAGTGTCTGGCTTCCTGTCACGTGGATCAAGGGATCTGTGGCTTTCCCTCGAGGCTTTCCCTCGAGGCTTTCCCACAGGGCTGTGCCACGTGCCACCTTGGTGTGAGTCGATCCTCGGCGTGAAAGATGAGCCGTTGAAGGGAAAATAGGTACCTCTGGAATGGACTGAGACCTCTGGGGGACTCTTGGAATGGTGGCACGACCCTGGAGCTCCTCTCGCCGTTCCCGTTGAGAGGGCCTCCTCTTGAGGTGCGACGGGAACGCCGGGAACTCTTTCCCGACGAAGCAGGGAAAGGATCCCTCATCTCGAGGTACGAGGCGGAAACGGGGCGCCTCTGGATGTGGGCGGGACCCTCGTGTTTCCTCTCGAGTGGAGACGGGTATGTCGGGGAACTTCTTGATTTGCACCAAGGGTGTGAAGGACCCTTTCGAAGTTCCAGAGGTGAGGTGTGATCGGCCTCGAGACGCCTCAGCGGAAATGGGCCTCATCTCGCCTGGAGGGGAGAACCTCCTGGATTTTCTCGAGTTGTGGCAGGTCTTCTCGAGTTACGACGGGGACCTCAGGGACCCGCTCTGATGGCCTCAGGAAAGGCCAGTCCCCATCCGAGTTGCTAGGGGCCCTCTCGGGATTCCTCTCCCGTCCATGCCGGGGCCTCAGATCTTGTGTGGAGTCGCGGCCGGAACCTGAGGATTCCTCTCCAGTGTTGCCATGGATCTTGGGGTGCTTCTGAGTCTCCCCAGGGGGGTCAGGCCTCGTCTCGAGTGGGGGCATGCACGTGCGCTTTCCACTCGAACAGCAGCAGTAGTGTCACGCTTCCTGTCACGTGGATCAAGGGATCTGTGGCTTTCCCTCGAGGCTTTCCCTTGAGGCTTTCCCACGAGGCTTTCCCACAGGCCCGTGCCAGGTGCCACCTTGGTGTAAGTCTATCCTCGGTGTGAAAAACGAGCCGGTGAAGGGAAAAGAGGTTCCTCTGGAATGGACTGAGACATCTGCGGGACTCTTGGATTGGTGGCACGACCCTGGAGTTCCTCTCGCCGTTCCTGTTGAGAGGGCCTCCTCTTGAGGTGCGACGGGAACGCCGGGAACTCTTTCCCGACGAAGCAGGGAAAGGATCCCTCATCTCAAGCTATGAGGCACAAACGGGGCTCCTCTGGATGTGGGCGGGACCCTCGTGTTTCCTCTCGAGTGGAGACGGGTATGTCGGGGAACTTCTTGATTTGCACCAAGGGTTTGAAGGACCCTTTCGAAGTTCCAGAGGTGAGGTGTGATCAGCCTCGAGACGCCTCAGCGGAAATGGGCCTCATCTCGCCTGGAGGGGAGAACCCCCTGGATTTTCTCGAGTTGTGGCAGGTCTTCTCGTATTACGATGGGGACCTCAGGGACCCGATCTGGTGGCCTCGGGAAAGAACAGTCCTCATGCGAGAAGCTTGGGGCCCTCTCGGGATTCCTCTCCCCTCCATGCCGGGTCCTAAGACCTTGTGTGGAGTCGGGGCTGATCCTGAGGATTCCTCTCCAGTGTTGCCATGGATCTTTGGGGGCTTCCGAGTCTCCCCAGGGGAGTCAGGCCTCATCTCGAGTGGGGGCATGCACGTGCGCTTTCCTGCCGAGCTGCAGCAGTAGTGTCTGGCTTCCTGTCACGTGGATCAAGGGATCTGTGCCTTTCCCTCGAGGCTTTCCCTCGAGGCTTTCCCACGAGGATTTCAAACAGGCCCGTGCCACATGCCACCTTGGTGTGAGTCGATCCTCGGCGTGAATGACGAGCCGGTGAAGGGAAAAGAGGTTCCTCTGGAATGGACTGAGTCATCTGGGGGACTCTTGGATTGGTGGCACGACCCTGGAGTTCCTCTCGCCGTTCCTGTTGAGAGGGCCTCCTCTTGAGGTGCGACGGGAACGCCGGGAACTCTTTCCTGACGAAGCAGGGAAAGGATCCCTCATCTCGAGCTACGAGGCGGAAACGGGGCGCCTCTGGATGGGGGCAGGACCCTCGTGTTTCCTCTCGAGTGGAGACGAGTATGTCGGGGAACTTCTTGATTTGCACCAAGGGTGTGAAGGACCCTTTCGAAGTTCCAGAGGTGAGGTGTGATCAGCCTCGAGACGCCTCAGCGGAAATGGGCCTCATCTCGCCTGGAGGGGAGAACCTCCTGGATTTTCTCGAGTTGCTGCAGGTCTTCTCGAGTTACGTCGGGGACCTCAGGGACCCGCTCTGGTGGCCTCAGGAAAGGCCAGTCCCCATGCGAGTTGCTAGGGGCCCTCTCGAGATTCCTCTCCCGTCCATGCCGGGGCCTAAGACCTTGTGTGGAGTTGGGGCCGGAACCTGAGGATTCCTCTCCAGTGCTGCCAAGGATCTTGGGGTGCTTCTTAGTCTCCCCAGTGGAGTCAGGCCTCGTCTCGAGTGGGGGCATGCACGTGCGCTTTCCTCCCGAACTGCAGCAGTAGTGTCACGCTTCCTGTCACGTGGATCAAGGGATCTGTGGCTTTCCCTCGAGGCTTTCCCACGAGGCTGTGCCACAGGGCTGTGCCACGTGCCACCTTGGTGTGAGTCGATCCTCGGCGTGAAAGACGAGCCAGTGAAGGGAAAAGATGTTCCTCTGGAATGGACTGAGACATCTGGGGGACTCTTGGCATGGTGGTACGACCCTGGAGTTTTTCTCGCCGTTCCTGTTGAGAGGGCCTCCTCTTGAGATGCGACGGGAACGCCAGGAACTCTTTCCCGACGAAGCAGGGAAAGGATCCGTCACCTCGAGCTACGAGGCGGAAATGGGGCTCCTCTGGATGTGGGCGGGACCCTCGTGATTCCTCTCGAGTGGAGACGGGTATGTCGGGGAACTTCTTGATTTGCACCAAGGGTTTGAAGGACCCTTTCGAAGTTCCAGAGGTGAGGTGTGATCAGCCTCGAGACGCCTCAGCGGAAATGGGCCTCATCTCGCCTGGAGGGGAGAACCTCCTGGATTTTCTCGAGTTGCGGCAGGTCTTCTCGAGTTACGACGGGGACCTCAGGGACCCGCTCTGGTGGACTCAGGAAAGGCCAGCCCCATGCGAGTTGATAGGCGCCATCTCGGGATTCCTCTCCCGTCCATGCCGGGGCCTAAGACCTTGTGTGGAGTCGGGGCCGGAACCTGAGGATTCCTCTCCAGTGTTGCCATGGATCTTGGGATACTTCTGAGTCTCCCCAGCAGAGTCAGGCCTCGTCTCGTGTGGGGGCATGCACATGCGCTTTCCTCCCGAGCTGCAGCAGTAGTGTCACGCTTCCTGTCACGTGGATCAAGGGATCTGTGGCTTTCCCTCGAGGCTTTCCCTCGAGGCTTTCCCACGAGGCTTTCCCACAGGGCTGTGCCACGTGCAACCTTGGTGTGAGTCGATCCTCGGCGTGAAAGACGAGCCGGTGAAGGGAAAAGAGGTTCCTCTGGAATGGACTGAGACATCTGGGGGACTCTTAGAATGGTGGCACCACCCTGGAGTTCCTCTCGCCGTTCCTGTTGAGAGGGCCTCCTGTTGACATGCGACGGGAACGCCGGGAACTCTTTCCCGATGAAGTAGGGAAAGGATCCCAGATCTCGAGCTACGAGGCGGAAACGGGGCTCCTCTGGATGTGGGCGTGACCCTCGCGTTTCCTCTCGAGTGGAGACGGGTATGTCGGGGAACTTCTTGATTTTCCTCAAGGATGTCAAGGACTCTTTCGAAGTTCCAGAGGTGAGGTGTGATCAGCCTCGAGACGCCTCAGCGGAAATGGGCCTCATCTCGCCTGGAGGGGAGAACCTCCTGGATTTTCTCGAGTTGTGGCAGGTCTTCTCGAGTTACGATGGGGACCTCAGGGACCCGCTCTGGTGGCCTCAGGAAAGGCCAGTCCCCATCCGAGTTGCTAGGGGCCCTCTCGGGATTCCTCTCCCGTCCATGCCGGGGCCTCAGATCTTGTGTGGAGTCGCGGCCGGAACCTGAGGATTCATCTCCAGTGTTGCCATGGATCTTGGGGTGCTTCTGAGTCTCCCCAGGGGAGTCAGGCCTCGTCTCGACTGGGGGCATGCACGTGCGCTTTCCACTCGAACAGCAGCAGTAGTGTCACGCTTCCTGTCACGTGGATCAAGGGATCGGTGGCTTTCCCTCGAGGCTTTCCCTCGAGGCTTTCCCACGAGGCTTTCCCACAGGCCCGTTCCAGGTGCCACCTTGGTGTAAGTCTATCCTCGGTGTGAAAAACGAGCCGCTGAAGGGAAAAGAGGTTCCTCTGGAATGGACTGAGACATCTGGGGGACTCTTGGATTGGTGGCACGACCCTGGAGTTCCTCTCGCCGTTCCTGTTGAGACGGCCTCCTATTGAGATGCGACGGGAAGGCTGGGAACTCTTTCCCGACGAAGCAGGGAAAGGATCCCTCATCTCGAGCTATGAGGCACAAACGGGGCTCCTCTGGATGTGGGCGGGACCCTCGTGTTTCCTCTCGAGTGGAGACGGGTATGTCGGGGAACTTCTTGATTTGCACCAAGGGTTTGAAGGACCCTTTCGAAGTTTCAGAGGTGAGGTGTGATCAGCCTCGAGACGCCTCAGCGGAAATAGGCCTCATCTCGCCTGGAGGGGAGAACCTCCTGGATTTTCTCGAGTTGCCGCAGGTCTTCTCGTGTTACGACGGGGTCCTCAGGGACCCGATCTGTTGGCCTCAGGAAAGAACAGTCCCCATGCGAGAAGCTTGGGGCCCTCTCCGGATACCCCTCCCGTCCATGCCGGGGCCTAAGACCTTGTGTGGAGTCGGGGCCAGAACCTGAGGATTCCTCTGCAGTGTTGCCATGGATCTTTGGGTGCTTCTGAGTCTCCCCAGGGGAGTCAGGCCTCGTCTCGAGTGGGGGCATGCACGTGCGCTTTCCTTCCGAGCTGCAGCAGTAGTGTCACGCTTCCTGTCACGTGGATCAAGGGATCTGTGGCTTTCCCTCGAGGCTTTCCCTCCAGGCTTTCCCTCGAGGCTTTCCCACAGGCCCGGGCCACGTGCACCCTTGGTGTGAAAGACGAACCGGTGAAGGGAAAAGAGGTTCCTCTGGAATGAACTGAGACATCTGGGGGACTCTTGGAAAGGTGGCACGACCCTGGAGTTCCTCTCGCCGTTCCTGTTGAGAGGGCCTCCTCTAGAGATGTGACTGGAAGGCCGGGAACTCTTTCCCGACGAAGCAGGGAAAGGATCCCTCATCTCGAGCTACGAGGCAGAAACGGGGCTCCTCTGGATGTGGGCGGGACCCTCGTGTTTCCTCTCGAGTGGAGACGGGTATGTCGGGGAACTTCTTGAAATGCACCAAGGATGTGAAGGACCCTTTCGAAGTTCCAGAGGTGAGGTGTGATGAGCCTCGAGACGCCTCAGCGGAAATGGGCCTCATCTCGCCTGGAGGGGAGAACCTCCTGGATTTTCTCGAGTTGCCGCAGGTCTTCTCGAGTTTCGACGGGAACCTCAGGGACCCGCTGTGGTGGCCTCAGGAAAGGCCAGTCCCCATGCGAGTTGCTAGGGGCCCTCTCCGGATACCCCTCCCGTCCATGCCGGGGCCTAAGACCTTGTGTGGAGTCGGGGCCGGATCCTGAGGATTCCTCTCCAGTGTTGCCATGGATCTTTGGGGGCTTCCGAGTCTCCCCAGGGGAGTCAGGCCTCATCTCGAGTGGGGGCATGCACGTGCGCTTTCCTGCCGAGCTGCAGCAATAGTGTCTGGCTTCCTGTCACGTGGATCAAGGGATCTGGGGCTTTCCCTCGAGGCTTTCCCACGAGGCTTTCCCACAGGCCCGTTCCACGTGCCACCTTGGTGTGAGTCGATCCTCGGCGTGAATGACGAGCCGGTGAAGGGAAAAGAGGTTCCTCTGGAATGGACTGAGTTATCTGGGGGACTCTTGGGATGGTGGGACGACCCTGGAGTTCCTCTCGCCGTTCCTGTTGAGAGGGCCTCCTCTTGAGGTGCGACGGGAACGCCGGGAACTCTTTCCCGACGAAGCAGGGAAAGGATCCCTCATCTCGAGCTACGAGGCGGAAACGGGGCGCCTCTGGATGGGGGCAGGACCCTCGTGTTTCCTCTCGAGTGGAGACGATTATGTCTGGGAACTTCTTGATTTGCACCAAGGGTGTGAAGGACCCTTTCGAAGTTCCAGAGGTGAGGTGTGATCAGCCTCGAGACGCCTCAGCGGAAATGGGCCTCATCTCGCCTGGAGGGGAGAACCTCCTGGATTTTCTCGAGTTGCGGCAGGTCTTCTCAAGTTACGACGGGGACCTCAGGGACCCGCTCTGGTGGACTCAGGAAAGGCCAGCCCAATGCGAGTTGATAGGCGCCATCTCGGGATTCCTCTCCCGTCCATGCCGGGGCCTAAGACCTTGTGTGGAGTCGGGGCCGGAACCTGAGGATTCCTCTCCAGTGTTGCCATGGATCTTGGGGTGGTTCTGAGTCTCCCCAGGGGAGTCAGGCCTCGTCTCGTGTGGGGGCATGCACGTGCGCTTTCCTCCCGAGCTGCAGCAGTAGTGTCACGCTTCCTGTCACGTGGATCAAGGGATCTGTGGCTTTCCCTCGAGGCTTTCCCTCGAGGCTGTCCCACAGGGCTGTGCCACGTGCCACCTTGGTGTGAGTCGATCCTCGGCGTGAAAGACGAGCCGGTGAAGGGAAAAGAGGTTCCTCTGGAATGGACTGAGATATCTGGGGGACTCTTGGAATGGTGGCACGTCCCTGGAGTTCCTCTCGCCGTTCCTGTTGATAGGGCCTCCTCTTGAGTTGCGACGGGAACGCCAGGAACTCTTTCCCGACGAAGCAGGGAAAGGATCGCTCACCTCGAGCTACGAGGCGGAAACGGGGCTCCTCTGGATGTGGGCGGGACCCTCGTGTTTCCTCTCGAGTGGAGACGGGTATGTCGGGGAACTTCTTGATTTGCACCAAGGGTTTGAAGGACCGTTTCGAAGTTCCAGAGGTGAGGTGTGATCAGCCTCGAGACGCCTCAGCGGAAATGGGCCTCATATCGCCTGGAGGGGAGAACCTCCTGGATTTTCTCGAGTTGCGGCAGGTCTTCTCGTATTACGACGGGGACCTCAGGGACCCGCTCTGGTGGCCTCAGGAAAGAACAGTCCTCACGCGAGAAGCTTGGGGCCCTCTCGGGATTCCTCTCCCCTCCATGCCGGGTTCTAAGACCTTGTGTGGAGTCGGGGCTGATCCTGAGGATTCCTCTCCAGTGTTGCCATGGATCTTTAGGGGCTTCCGAGTCTCCCCAGGGGAGTCAGGCCTCATCTCGAGTGGGGGCATGCACGTGCGCTTTCCTGCCGAGCTGCAGCAGTAGTGTCTGGCTTCCTGTCACGTGGATCAAGGGATCTGTGGCTTTCCCTCGAGGCTTTCCCTCGAGGCTTTCCCACAGGGCTGTGCCACGTGCCACCTTGGTGTGAGTCGATCCTCGGCGTGAAAGATGAGCCGTTGAAGGGAAAATAGGTACCTCTGGAATGGACTGAGACCTCTGGGGGACTCTTGGAATGGTGGCACGACCCTGGAGCTCCTCTCGCCGTTCCCGTTGAGAGGGCCTCCTCTTGAGGTGCGACGGGAACGCCGGGAACTCTTTCCCGACGAAGCAGGGAAAGGATCCCTCATCTCGAGGTACGAGGCGGAAACGGGGCGCCTCTGGATGTGGGCGGGACCCTCGTGTTTCCTCTCGAGTGGAGACGGGTATGTCGGGGAACTTCTTGATTTGCACCAAGGGTGTGAAGGACCCTTTCGAAGTTCCAGAGGTGAGGTGTGATCGGCCTCGAGACGCCTCAGCGGAAATGGGCCTCATCTCGCCTGGAGGGGAGAACCTCCTGGATTTTCTCGAGTTGTGGCAGGTCTTCTCGAGTTACGACGGGGACCTCAGGGACCCGCTCTGATGGCCTCAGGAAAGGCCAGTCCCCATCCGAGTTGCTAGGGGCCCTCTCGGGATTCCTCTCCCGTCCATGCCGGGGCCTCAGATCTTGTGTGGAGTCGCGGCCGGAACCTGAGGATTCCTCTCCAGTGTTGCCATGGATCTTGGGGTGCTTCTGAGTCTCCCCAGGGGGGTCAGGCCTCGTCTCGAGTGGGGGCATGCACGTGCGCTTTCCACTCGAACAGCAGCAGTAGTGTCACGCTTCCTGTCACGTGGATCAAGGGATCTGTGGCTTTCCCTCGAGGCTTTCCCTTGAGGCTTTCCCACGAGGCTTTCCCACAGGCCCGTGCCAGGTGCCACCTTGGTGTAAGTCTATCCTCGGTGTGAAAAACGAGCCGGTGAAGGGAAAAGAGGTTCCTCTGGAATGGACTGAGACATCTGCGGGACTCTTGGATTGGTGGCACGACCCTGGAGTTCCTCTCGCCGTTCCTGTTGAGAGGGCCTCCTCTTGAGGTGCGACGGGAAGGCCGGGAACTCTTTCCCGACGAAGCAGGGAAAGGATCCCTCATCTCAAGCTATGAGGCACAAACGGGGCTCCTCTGGATGTGGGCGGGACCCTCGTGTTTCCTCTCGAGTGGAGACGGGTATGTCGGGGAACTTCTTGATTTGCACCAAGGGTTTGAAGGACCCTTTCGAAGTTCCAGAGGTGAGGTGTGATCAGCCTCGAGACGCCTCAGCGGAAATGGGCCTCATCTCGCCTGGAGGGGAGAACCCCCTGGATTTTCTCGAGTTGTGGCAGGTCTTCTCGTATTACGATGGGGACCTCAGGGACCCGATCTGGTGGCCTCGGGAAAGAACAGTCCTCATGCGAGAAGCTTGGGGCCCTCTCGGGATTCCTCTCCCCTCCATGCCGGGTCCTAAGACCTTGTGTGGAGTCGGGGCTGATCCTGAGGATTCCTCTCCAGTGTTGCCATGGATCTTTGGGGGCTTCCGAGTCTCCCCAGGGGAGTCAGGCCTCATCTCGAGTGGGGGCATGCACGTGCGCTTTCCTGCCGAGCTGCAGCAGTAGTGTCTGGCTTCCTGTCACGTGGATCAAGGGATCTGTGCCTTTCCCTCGAGGCTTTCCCTCGAGGCTTTCCCACGAGGATTTCAAACAGGCCCGTGCCACATGCCACCTTGGTGTGAGTCGATCCTCGGCGTGAATGACGAGCCGGTGAAGGGAAAAGAGGTTCCTCTGGAATGGACTGAGTCATCTGGGGGACTCTTGGATTGGTGGCACGACCCTGGAGTTCCTCTCGCCGTTCCTGTTGAGAGGGCCTCCTCTTGAGGTGCGACGGGAACGCCGGGAACTCTTTCCTGACGAAGCAGGGAAAGGATCCCTCATCTCGAGCTACGAGGCGGAAACGGGGCGCCTCTGGATGGGGCAGGACCCTCGTGTTTCCTCTCGAGTGGAGACGAGTATGTCGGGGAACTTCTTGATTTGCACCAAGGGTGTGAAGGACCCTTTCGAAGTTCCAGAGGTGAGGTGTGATCAGCCTCGAGACGCCTCAGCGGAAATGGGCCTCATCTCGCCTGGAGGGGAGAACCTCCTGGATTTTCTCGAGTTGCTGCAGGTCTTCTCGAGTTACGTCGGGGACCTCAGGGACCCGCTCTGGTGGCCTCAGGAAAGGCCAGTCCCCATGCGAGTTGCTAGGGGCCCTCTCGAGATTCCTCTCCCGTCCATGCCGGGGCCTAAGACCTTGTGTGGAGTTGGGGCCGGAACCTGAGGATTCCTCTCCAGTGCTGCCAAGGATCTTGGGGTGCTTCTTAGTCTCCCCAGTGGAGTCAGGCCTCGTCTCGAGTGGGGGCATGCACGTGCGCTTTCCTCCCGAACTGCAGCAGTAGTGTCACGCTTCCTGTCACGTGGATCAAGGGATCTGTGGCTTTCCCTCGAGGCTTTCCCACGAGGCTGTCCCACAGGGCTGTGCCACGTGCCACCTTGGTGTGAGTCGATCCTCGGCGTGAAAGACGAGCCAGTGAAGGGAAAAGATGTTCCTCTGGAATGGACTGAGACATCTGGGGGACTCTTGGCATGGTGGTACGACCCTGGAGTTTTTCTCGCCGTTCCTGTTGAGAGGGCCTCCTCTTGAGATGCGACGGGAACGCCAGGAACTCTTTCCCGACGAAGCAGGGAAAGGATCCGTCACCTCGAGCTACGAGGCGGAAATGGGGCTCCTCTGGATGTGGGCGGGACCCTCGTGATTCCTCTCGAGTGGAGACGGGTATGTCGGGGAACTTCTTGATTTGCACCAAGGGTTTGAAGGACCCTTTCGAAGTTCCAGAGGTGAGGTGTGATCAGCCTCGAGACGCCTCAGCGGAAATGGGCCTCATATCGCCTGGAGGGGAGAACCTCCTGGATTTTCTCGAGTTGCGGCAGGTCTTCTCGTATTACGACGGGGACCTCAGGGACCCGCTCTGGTGGCCTCAGGAAAGAACAGTCCTCACGCGAGAAGCTTGGGGCCCTCTCGGGATTCCTCTCCCCTCCATGCCGGGTTCTAAGACCTTGTGTGGAGTCGGGGCTGATCCTGAGGATTCCTCTCCAGTGTTGCCATGGATCTTTGGGGGCTTCCGAGTCTCCCCAGGGGAGTCAGGCCTCATCTCGAGTGGGGGCATGCACGTGCGCTTTCCTGCCGAGCTGCAGCAGTAGTGTCTGGCTTCCTGTCACGTGGATCAAGGGATCTGTGGCTTTCCCTCGAGGCTTTCCCTCGAGGCTTTCCCACAGGGCTGTGCCACGTGCCACCTTGGTGTGAGTCGATCCTCGGCGTGAAAGATGAGCCGTTGAAGGGAATATAGGTACCTCTGGAATGGACTGAGACCTCTGGGGGACTCTTGGAATGGTGGCACCTCCCTGGAGCTCCTCTCGCCGTTCCCGTTGAGAGGGCCTCCTCTTGAGATGCGACGGGAACGCCAGGAACTCTTTCCCGACGAAGCAGGGAAAGGATCCCTCATCTCGAGGTACGAGGCGGAAACGGGGCGCCTCTGGATGTGGGCGGGACCCTCGTGTTTCCTCTCGAGTGGAGACGGGTATGTCGGGGAACTTCTTGATTTGCACCAAGGGTGTGAAGGACCCTTTCGAAGTTCCAGAGGTGAGGTGTGATCGGCCTCGATACGCCTCAGCGGAAATGGGCCTCATCTCGCCTGGAGGGGAGAACCTCCTGGATTTTCTCGAGTTGTGGCAGGTCTTCTCGAGTTACGACGGGGACCTCAGGGACCCGCTCTGGTGGCCTCAGGAAAGGCCAGTCCCCATCCGAGTTGCTAGGGGCCCTCTCGGGATTCCTCTCCCGTCCATGCCGGGGCCTCAGATCTTGTGTGGAGTCGCGGCCGGAACCTGAGGATTCCTCTCCAGTGTTGCCATGGATCTTGTGGTGCTTCTGAGTCTCCCCAGGGGGGTCAGGCCTCGTCTCGACTGGGGGCATGCACGTGCGCTTTCCACTCGAACAGCAGCAGTAGTGTCACGCTTCCTGTCACGTGGATCAAGGGATCTGTGGCTTTCCCTCGAGGCTTTCCCTCGAGGCTTTCCCACGAGGCTTTCCCACAGGCCCGTGCCAGGTGCCACCTTGGTGTAAGTCTATCCTCGGTGTGAAAAACGAGCCGGTGAAGGGAAAAGAGGTTCCTCTGGAATGGACTGAGACATCTGCGGGACTCTTGGATTGGTGGCACGACCCTGGAGTTCCTCTCGCCGTTCCTGTTGAGAGGGCCTCCTCTTGAGGTGCGACGGGAACGCCGGGAACTCTTTCCCGACGAAGCAGGGAAAGGATCCCTCATCTCGAGCTACGAGGCGGAAACGGGGTGCCTCTGGATGGGGGCAGGACCCTCGTGTTTCCTCTCGAATGGAGACCAGTATGTCGGGGAACTTCTTGATTTGCACCAAGGGTGTGAAGAACCCTTTCGAAGTTCCAGAGGTGAGGTGTGATCAGCCTCGAGATGCCTCAGCGGAAATGGGCCTCATCTCGCCTGGAGGGGAGAACCTCCTGGATTTTCTCGAGTTGCTGCAGGTCTTCTCGAGTTACGACGGGGACCTCAGGGACCCGCTCTGGTGGCCTCAGGAAAGGCCAGTCCCCATGCGAGTTGCTAGGGGCCCTCTCGAGATTCCTCTCCCGTCCATGCCGGGGCCTAAGACCTTGTGTGGAGTTGGGGCCGGAACCTGAGGATTCCTCTCCAGTGCTGCCAAGGATCTTGGGGTGCTTCTTAGTCTCCCCAGTGGAGTCAGGCCTCGTCTCGAGTGGGGGCATGCACGTGCGCTTTCCTCCCGAACTGCAGCAGTAGTGTCATGCTTCCTGTCACGTGGATCAAGGGATCTGTGGCTTTCCCTCGAGGCTTTCCCACGAGGCTGTCCCACAGGGCTGTGCCACGTGCCACCTTGGTGTGAGTCGATCCTCGGCGTGAAAGACGAGCCAGTGAAGGGAAAAGATGTTCCTCTGGAATGGACTGAGACATCTGGGGGACTCTTGGCATGGTGGCACGACCCTGGAGTTTTTCTCGCCGTTCCTGTTGAGAGGGCCTCCTCTTGAGATGCGACGGGAACGCCAGGAACTCTTTCCCGACGAAGCAGGGAAAGGATCCGTCACCTCGAGCTACGAGGCGGAAATGGGGCTCCTCTGGATGTGGGCGGCACCCTCGTGTTTCCTCTCGAGTGGAGACGGGTATGTCGGGGAACTTCTTGATTTGCACCAAGGGTTTGAAGGACCCTTTCGAAGTTCCAGAGGTGAGGTGTGATCAGCCTCGAGATGCCTCAGCGGAAATGGGCCTCATATCGCCTGGAGGGGAGAACCTCCTGGATTTTCTCGAGTTGCGGCAGGTCTTCTCGTATTACGACGGGGACCTCAGGGACCCGCTCTGGTGGCCTCAGGAAAGAACAGTCCTCACGCGAGAAGCTTGGGGCCCTCTCGGGATTCCTCTCCCCTCCATGCCGGGTTCTAAGACCTTGTGTGGAGTCGGGGCTGATCCTGAGGATTCCTCTCCAGTGTTGCCATGGATCTCTGGGGGCTTCCGAGTCTCCCCAGGGGAGTCAGGCCTCATCTCGAGTGGGGGCATGCACGTGCGCTTTCCTGCCGAGCTGCAGCAGTAGTGTCTGGCTTCCTGTCACGTGGATCAAGGGATCTGTGGCTTTCCCTCGAGGCTTTCCCTCGAGGCTTTCCCACAGGGCTGTGCCACGTGCCACCTTGGTGTGAGTCGATCCTCGGCGTGAAAGATGAGCCGTTGAAGGGAAAATAGGTACCTCTGGAATGGACTGAGACCTCTGGGGGACTCTAGGAATGGTGGCACGACCCTGGAGCTCCTCTCGCCGTTCCCGTTGAGAGGGCCTCCTCTTGAGATGCGACGGGAACTCCAGGAACTCTTTCCCGACGAAGCAGGGAAAGGATCCCTCATCTCGAGGTACGAGGCGGAAACGGGGCGCCTCTGGATGTGGGCGGGACCCTCGTGTTTCCTCTCGAGTGGAGACGGGTATGTCGGGGAACTTCTTGATTTGCACCAAGGGTGTGAAGGACCCTTTCGAAGTTCCAGAGGTGAGGTGTGATCGGCCTCGAGACGCCTCAGCGGAAATGGGCCTCATCTCGCCTGGAGGGGAGAACCTCCTGGATTTTCTCGAGTTGTGGCAGGTCTTCTCGAGTTACGACGGGGACCTCAGGGACCTGCTCTGGTGGCCTCAGGAAAGGCCAGTCCCCATCCGAGTTGCTAGGGGCCCTCTCGGGATTCCTCTCCCGTCCATGCCGGGGCCTCAGATCTTGTGTGGAGTCGCGGCCGGAACCTGAGGATTCCTCTCCAGTGTTGCCATGGATCTTGGGGTGCTTCTGAGTCTCCCCAGGGGGGTCAGGCCTCGTCTCGACTGGGGGCATGCACGTGCGCTTTCCACTCGAACAGCAGCAGTAGTGTCACGCTTCCTGTCACGTGGATCAAGGGATCTGTGGCTTTCCCTCGAGGCTTTCCCTCGAGGCTTTCCCACGAGGCTTTCCCACAGGCCCGTGCCAGGTGCCACCTTGGTGTAAGTCTATCCTCGGTGTGAAAAACGAGCCGGTGAAGGGAAAAGAGGTTCCTCTGGAATGGACTGAGACATCTGCGGGACTCTTGGATTGGTGGCACGACCCTGGAGTTCCTCTCGCCGTTCCTGTTGAGAGGGCCTCCTCTTGAGGTGCGACGGGAACGCCGGGAACTCTTTCCCGACGAAGCAGGGAAAGGATCCCTCATCTCGAGCTACGAGGCGGAAACGGGGTGCCTCTGGATGGGGGCAGGACCCTCGTGTTTCCTCTCGAATGGAGACCAGTATGTCGGGGAACTTCTTGATTTGCACCAAGGGTGTGAAGGACCCTTTCGAAGTTCCAGAGGTGAGGTGTGATCAGCCTCGAGATGCCTCAGCGGAAATGGGCCTCATCTCGCCTGGAGGGGAGAACCTCCTGGATTTTCTCGAGTTGCTGCAGGTCTTCTCGAGTTACGACGGGGACCTCAGGGACCCGCTCTGGTGGCCTCAGGAAAGGCCAGTCCCCATGCGAGTTGCTAGGGGCCCTCTCGAGATTCCTCTCCCGTCCATGCCGGGGCCTAAGACCTTGTGTGGAGTTGGGGCCGGAACCTGAGGATTCCTCTCCAGTGCTGCCAAGGATCTTGGGGTGCTTCTTAGTCTCCCCAGTGGAGTCAGGCCTCGTCTCGAGTGGGGGCATGCACGTGCGCTTTCCTCCCGAACTGCAGCAGTAGTGTCATGCTTCCTGTCACGTGGATCAAGGGATCTGTGGCTTTCCCTCGAGGCTTTCCCACGAGGCTGTCCCACAGGGCTGTGCCACGTGCCACCTTGGTGTGAGTCGATCCTCGGCGTGAAAGACGAGCCAGTGAAGGGAAAAGATGTTCCTCTGGAATGGACTGAGACATCTGGGGGACTCTTGGCATGGTGGTACGACCCTGGAGTTTTTCTCGCCGTTCCTGTTGAGAGGGCCTCCTCTTGAGATGCGACGGGAACGCCAGGAACTCTTTCCCGACGAAGCAGGGAAAGGATCCGTCACCTCGAGCTACGAGGCGGAAATGGGGCTCCTCTGGATGTGGGCGGGACCCTCGTGTTTCCTCTCGAGTGGAGACGGGTATGTCGGGGAACTTCTTGATTTGCACCAAGGGTTTGAAGGACCCTTTCGAAGTTCCAGAGGTGAGGTGTGATCAGCCTCGAGACGCCTCAGCGGAAATGGGCCTCATATCGCCTGGAGGGGAGAACCTCCTGGATTTTCTCGAGTTGCGGCAGGTCTTCTCGTATTACGACGGGGACCTCAGGGACCCGCTCTGGTGGCCTCAGGAAAGAACAGTCCTCACGCGAGAAGCTTGGGGCCCTCTCGGGATTCCTCTCCCCTCCATGCCGGGTTCTAAGACCTTGTGTGGAGTCGGGGCTGATCCTGAGGATTCCTCTCCAGTGTTGCCATGGATCTCTGGGGGCTTCCGAGTCTCCCCAGGGGAGTCAGGCCTCATCTCGAGTGGGGGCATGCACGTGCGCTTTCCTGCCGAGCTGCAGCAGTAGTGTCTGGCTTCCTGTCACGTGGATCAAGGGATCTGTGGCTTTCCCTCGAGGCTTTCCCTCGAGGCTTTCCCACAGGGCTGTGCCACGTGCCACCTTGGTGTGAGTCGATCCTCGGCGTGAAAGATGAGCCGTTGAAGGGAAAATAGGTTCCTCTGGAATGGACTGAGACCTCTGGGGGACTCTTGGAATGGTGGCACGACCCTGGAGCTCCTCTCGCCGTTCCTGTTGAGAGGGCCTCCTCTTGAGGTGCGACGGGAACGCCGGGAACTCTTTCCCGACGAAGCAGGGAAAGGATCCCTCATCTCGAGGTACGAGGCGGAAACGGGGCGCCTCTGGATGTGGGCGGGACCCTCGTGTTTCCTCTCGAGTGGAGACGGGTATATCGGGGAACTTCTTGATTTGCACCAAGGGTGTGAAGGACCCTTTCGAAGTTCCAGAGGTGAGGTGTGATCAGCCTCGAGACGCCTCAGCGGAAATGGGCCTCATCTCGCCTGGAGGGGAGAACCTCCTGGATTTTCTCGAGTTGTGGCAGGTCTTCTCGAGTTACGACGGGGACCTCAGGGACCCGCTCTGGTGGCCTCAGGAAAGGCCAGTCCCCATCCGAGTTGCTAGGGGCCCTCTCGGGATTCCTCTCCCGTCCATGCCGGGGCCTCAGATCTTGTGTGGAGTCGCGGCCGGAACCTGAGGATTCCTCTCCAGTGTTGCCATGGATCTTGGGGTGCTTCTGAGTCTCCCCAGGGGGGTCAGGCCTCGTCTCGACTGGGGGCATGCACGTGCGCTTTCCACTCGAACAGCAGCAGTAGTGTCACGCTTCCTGTCACGTGGATCAAGGGATCTGTGGCTTTCCCTCGAGGCTTTCCCTCGAGGCTTTCCCACGAGGCTTTCCCACAGGCCCGTGCCAGGTGCCACCTTGGTGTAAGTCTATCCTCGGTGTGAAAAACGAGCCGGTGAAGGGAAAAGAGGTTCCTCTGGAATGGACTGAGACATCTGCGGGACTCTTGGATTGGTGGCACGACCCTGGAGTTCCTCTCGCCGTTCCTGTTGAGAGGGCCTCCTCTTGAGGTGCGACGGGAATGCCGGGAACTCTTTCCCGACGAAGCAGGGAAAGGATCCCTCATCTCGAGCTACGAGGCGGAAACGGGGTGCCTCTGGATGGGGGCAGGACCCTCGTGTTTCCTCTCGAGTGGAGACGAGTATGTCGGGGAACTTCTTGATTTGCACCAAGGGTGTGAAGGACCCTTTCGAAGTTCCAGAGGTGAGGTGTGATCAGCCTCGAGATGCCTCAGCGGAAATGGGCCTCATCTCGCCTGGAGGGGAGAACCTCCTGGATTTTCTCGAGTTGCTGCAGGTCTTCTCGAGTTACGACGGGGACCTCAGGGACCCGCTCTGGTGGCCTCAGGAAAGGCCAGTCCCCATCCGAGTTGCTAGGGGCCCTCTCGGGATTCCTCTCCCGTCCATGCCGGGGCCTCAGATCTTGTGTGGAGTCGCGGCCGTAACCTGAGGATTCCTCTCCAGTGTTGCCATGGATCTTGGGGTGCTTCTGAGTCTCCCCAGGGGGGTCAGGCCTCGTCTCGACTGGGGGCATGCACGTGCGCTTTCCACTCGAACAGCAGCAGTAGTGTCACGCTTCCTGTCACGTGGATCAAGGGATCTGTGGCTTTCCCTCGAGGCTTTCCCTCGAGGCTTTCCCACGAGGCTTTCCCACAGGCCCGTGCCAGGTGCCACCTTGGTGTAAGTCTATCCTCGGTGTGAAAAACGAGCCGGTGAAGGGAAAAGAGGTTCCTCTGGAATGGACTGAGACATCTGCGGGACTCTTGGATTGGTGGCACGACCCTGGAGTTCCTCTCGCCGTTCCTGTTGAGAGGGCCTCCTCTTGAGGTGCGACGGGAACGCCGGGAACTCTTTCCCGACGAAGCAGGGAAAGGATCCCTCATCTCGAGCTACGAGGCGGAAACGGGGTGCCTCTGGATGGGGGCAGGACCCTCGTGTTTCCTCTCGAATGGAGACCAGTATGTCGGGGAACTTCTTGATTTGCACCAAGGGTGTGAAGGACCCTTTCGAAGTTCCAGAGGTGAGGTGTGATCAGCCTCGAGATGCCTCAGCGGAAATGGGCCTCATCTCGCCTGGAGGGGAGAACCTCCTGGATTTTCTCGAGTTGCTGCAGGTCTTCTCGAGTTACGACGGGGACCTCAGGGACCCGCTCTGGTGGCCTCAGGAAAGGCCAGTCCCCATGCGAGTTGCTAGGGGCCCTCTCGAGATTCCTCTCCCGTCCATGCCGGGGCCTAAGACCTTGTGTGGAGTTGGGGCCGGAACCTGAGGATTCCTCTCCAGTGCTGCCAAGGATCTTGGGGTGCTTCTTAGTCACCCCAGTGGAGTCAGGCCTCGTCTCGAGTGGGGGCATGCACGTGCGCTTTCCTCCCGAACTGCAGCAGTAGTGTCATGCTTCCTGTCACGTGGATCAAGGGATCTGTGGCTTTCCCTCGAGGCTTTCCCACGAGGCTGTCCCACAGGGCTGTGCCACGTGCCACCTTGGTGTGAGTCGATCCTCGGCGTGAAAGACGAGCCAGTGAAGGGAAAAGATGTTCCTCTGGAATGGACTGAGACATCTGGGGGACTCTTGGCATGGTGGTACGACCCTGGAGTTTTTCTCGCCGTTCCTGTTGAGAGGGCCTCCTCTTGAGATGCGACGGGAACGCCAGGAACTCTTTCCCGACGAAGCAGGGAAAGGATCCGTCACCTCGAGCTACGAGGCGGAAATGGGGCTCCTCTGGATGTGGGCGGGACCCTCGTGTTTCCTCTCGAGTGGAGACGGGTATGTCGGGGAACTTCTTGATTTGCACCAAGGGTTTGAAGGACCCTTTCGAAGTTCCAGAGGTGAGGTGTGATCAGCCTCGAGACGCCTCAGCGGAAATGGGCCTCATATCGCCTGGAGGGGAGAACCTCCTGGATTTTCTCGAGTTGCGGCAGGTCTTCTCGTATTACGACGGGGACCTCAGGGACCCGCTCTGGTGGCCTCAGGAAAGAACAGTCCTCACGCGAGAAGCTTGGGGCCCTCTCGGGATTCCTCTCCCCTCCATGCCGGGTTCTAAGACCTTGTGTGGAGTCGGGGCTGATCCTGAGGATTCCTCTCCAGTGTTGCCATGGATCTCTGGGGGCTTCCGAGTCTCTCCAGGGGAGTCAGGCCTCATCTCGAGTGGGGGCATGCACGTGCGCTTTCCTGCCGAGCTGCAGCAGTAGTGTCTGGCTTCCTGTCACGTGGATCAAGGGATCTGTGGCTTTCCCTCGAGGCTTTCCCTCGAGGCTTTCCCACAGGGCTGTGCCACGTGCCATCTTGGTGTGAGTCGATCCTCGGCGTGAAAGATGAGCCGTTGAAGGGAAAATAGGTTCCTCTGGAATGGACTGAGACCTCTGGGGGACTCTTGGAATGGTGGCACGACCCTGGAGCTCCTCTCGCCGTTCCTGTTGAGAGGGCCTCCTCTTGAGGTGCGACGGGAACGCCGGGAACTCTTTCCCGACGAAGCAGGGAAAGGATCCCTCATCTCGAGGTACGAGGCGGAAACGGGGCGCCTCTGGATGTGGGCGGGACCCTCGTGTTTCCTCTCGAGTGGAGACGGGTATATCGGGGAACTTCTTGATTTGCACCAAGGGTGTGAAGGACCCTTTCGAAGTTCCAGAGGTGAGGTGTGATCGGCCTCGAGACGCCTCAGCGGAAATGGGCCTCATCTCGCCTGGAGGGGAGAACCTCCTGGATTTTCTCGAGTTGTGGCAGGTCTTCTCGAGTTACGACGGGGACCTCAGGGACCCGCTCTGGTGGCCTCAGGAAAGGCCAGTCCCCATCCGAGTTGCTAGGGGCCCTCTCGGGATTCCTCTCCCGTCCATGCCGGGGCCTCAGATCTTGTGTGGAGTCGCGGCCGGAACCTGAGGATTCCTCTCCAGTGTTGCCATGGATCTTGGGGTGCTTCTGAGTCTCCCCAGGGGGGTCAGGCCTCGTCTCGACTGGGGGCATGCACGTGCGCTTTCCACTCGAACAGCAGCAGTAGTGTCACGCTTCCTGTCACGTGGATCAAGGGATCTGTGGCTTTCCCTCGAGGCTTTCCCTCGAGGCTTTCCCACGAGGCTTTCCCACAGGCCCGTGCCAGGTGCCACCTTGGTGTAAGTCTATCCTCGGTGTGAAAAACGAGCCGGTGAAGGGAAAAGAGGTTCCTCTGGAATGGACTGAGACATCTGCGGGACTCTTGGATTGGTGGCACGACCCTGGAGTTCCTCTCGCCGTTCCTGTTGAGAGGGCCTCCTCTTGAGATGCGACGGGAACGCCAGGAACTCTTTCCCGACGAAGCAGGGAAAGGATCCGTCACCTCGAGCTACGAGGCGGAAACGGGGCTCCTCTGGATGTGGGCGGGACCCTCGTGTTTCCTCTCGAGTGGAGACGGGTATGTCGGGGAACTTCTTGATTTGCACCAAGGGTTTGAAGGACCCTTTCGAAGTTCCAGAGGTGAGGTGTGATCAGCCTCGAGACGCCTCAGCGGAAATGGGCCTCATATCGCCTGGAGGGTAGAACCTCCTGGATTTTCTCGAGTTGCGGCAGGTCTTCTCGTATTACGACGGGGACCTCAGGGACCCGCTCTGGTGGCCTCAGGAAAGAACAGTCCTCACGCGAGAAGCTTGGGCCCTCTCGGGATTCCTCTCCCCTCCATGCTGGGTTCTAAGACCTTGTGTGGAGTCGGGGCTGATCCTGAGGATTCCTCTCCAGTGTTGCCATGGATCTTTGGGGGCTTCCGAGTCTCCCCAGGGGAGTCAGGCCTCATCTCGAGTGGGGGCATGCACGTGCGCTTTCCTGCCGAGCTGCAGCAGTAGTGTCTGGCTTCCTGTCACGTGGATCAAGGGATCTGTGGCTTTCCCTCGAGGCTTTCCCTCCAGGCTTTCCCTCGAGGCTTTCCCACAGGCCCGGGCCACGTGCCACCTTGGTGTGAGTCGATCCTCGGCGTGAAAGACGAGCCGGTGAAGGGAAAAGACGTTCCTCTGGAATGAACTGAGACATCTGGGGGACTCTTGGAAAGGTGGCACGACCCTGGAGTTCCTCTCACCGTTCCTGAGGGAGGGCCTCCTGTTGAGATGCGACTGGAAGGCCGGGAACTCTTTCCCGACGAAGCAGGGAAAGGATCACTCATCTCGAGCTACGAGGCAGAAACGGGGCTCCTCTGGATGTGGGCGGGACCCTCGTGTTTCCTCTCGAGTGGAGACGGGTATGTCGGGGAACTTCTTGAAATGCACCAAGGATGTGAAGGACCCTTTCGAAGTTCCAGAGGTGAGGTGTGATGAGCCTCGAGACGCCTCAGCGGAAATGGGTCTCATCTCGCCTGGAGGGGAGAACCTCCTGGATTTTCTCGAGTTGCCGCAGGTCTTCTCGAGTTTCGACGGGGACCTCAGGGACCCGCTGTGGTGGCCTCAGGAAAGCCCAGTCCCCATGCGAGTTGCTAGGGGCCCTCTCGGGATTCCTCTCCCGTCCATGCCGGGGCCTAAGACCTTGTGTGGAGTCGGGGCCGGATCCTGAGGATTCCTCTCCAGTGTTGCCATGGATCTTTGGGGACTTCCGAGTCTCCCCAGGGGAGTCAGGCCTCATCTCGAGTGGGGGCATGCACGTGCGCTTTCCTGCCGAGCTGCAGCAGTAGTGTCTGGCTTCCTGTCACGTGGATCAAGGGATCTGTGGCTTTCCCTCGAGGCTTTCCCACGAGGTTTTCCCACAGGCCCGTTCCACGTGCCCCCTTGGTGTGAGTCGATCCTCGGCGTGAATGACGAGCCGGTGAAGGGAAAAGAGGTTCCTCTGGAATGGACTGAGTCATCTGGGGGACTCTTGGGATGGTGGGACGACCCTGGAGTTCCTCTCGCCGTTCCTGTTGAGAGGGCCTCCTCTTGAGGTGCGACGGGAACGCCGGGAACTCTTTCCCGACGAAGCAGGGAAAGGATCCCTCATCTCGAGCTACGAGGCGGAAACGGGGCGCCTCTGGATGTGGGCGGGACCCTCGTGTTTCCTCTCGAGTGGAGACGGGTATATCGGGGAACTTCTTGATTTGCACCAAGGGTGTGAAGGACCCTTTCGAAGTTCCAGAGGTGAGGTGTGATCGGCCTCGAGACGCCTCAGCGGAAATGGGCCTCATCTCGCCTGGAGGGGAGAACCTCCTGGATTTTCTCGAGTTGTGGCAGGTCTTCTCGAGTTACGACGGGGACCTCAGGGACCCGCTCTGGTGGCCTCAGGAAAGGCCAGTCCCCATCCGAGTTGCTAGGGGCCCTCTCGGGATTCCTCTCCCGTCCATGCCGGGGCCTCAGATCTTGTGTGGAGTCGCGGCCGGAACCTGAGGATTCCTCTCCAGTGTTGCCATGGATCTTGGGGTGCTTCTGAGTCTCCCCAGGGGGGTCAGGCCTCGTCTCGACTGGGGGCATGCACGTGCGCTTTCCACTCGAACAGCAGCAGTAGTGTCACGCTTCCTGTCACGTGGATCAAGGGATCTGTGGCTTTCCCTCGAGGCTTTCCCTCGAGGCTTTCCCACGAGGCTTTCCCACAGGCCCGTGCCAGGTGCCACCTTGGTGTAAGTCTATCCTCGGTGTGAAAAACGAGCCGGTGAAGGGAAAAGAGGTTCCTCTGGAATGGACTGAGACATCTGCGGGACTCTTGGATTGGTGGCACGACCCTGGAGTTCCTCTCGCCGTTCCTGTTGAGAGGGCCTCCTCTTGAGGTGCGACGGGAACGCCGGGAACTCTTTCCCGACGAAGCAGGGAAAGGATCCCTCATCTCGAGCTACGAGGCGGAAACGGGGTGCCTCTGGATGGGGGCAGGACCCTCGTGTTTCCTCTCGAGTGGAGACGAGTATGTCGGGGAACTTCTTGATTTGCACCAAGGGTGTGAAGGACCCTTTCGAAGTTCCAGAGGTGAGGTGTGATCAGCCTCGAGATGCCTCAGCGGAAATGGGCCTCATCTCGCCTGGAGGGGAGAACCTCCTGGATTTTCTCGAGTTGTGGCAGGTCTTCTCGAGTTACGACGGGGACCTCAGGGACCCGCTCTGGTGGCCTCAGGAAAGGCCAGTCCCCATGCGAGTTCCTAGGGGCCCTCTCGAGATTCCTCTCCCGTCCATGCCGGGGCCTAAGACCTTGTGTGGAGTTGGGGCCGGAACCTGAGGATTCCTCTCCAGTGCTGCCAAGGATCTTGGGGTGCTTCTTAGTCTCCCCAGGGGAGTCAGGCCTCGTCTCGAGTGGGGGCATGCACGTGCGCTTTCCTCCCGAACTGCAGCAGTAGTGTCACGCTTCCTGTCACGTGGATCAAGGGATCTGTGGCTTTCCCTCGAGGCTTTCCCACGAGGCTGTCCCACAGGGCTGTGCCACGTGCCACCTTGGTGTGAGTCGATCCTCAGCGTGAAAGACGAGCCAGTGAAGGGAAAAGATGTTCCTCTGGAATGGACTGAGACATCTGGGGGACTCTTGGCATGGTGGTACGACCCTGGAGTTTTTCTCGCCGTTCCTGTTGAGAGGGCCTCCTCTTGAGATGCGACGGGAACGCCAGGAACTCTTTCCCGACGAAGCAGGGAAAGGATCCGTCACCTCGAGCTACGAGGCGGAAACGGGGCTCCTCTGGATGTGGGCGGGACCCTCGTGTTTCCTCTCGAGTGGAGACGGGTATGTCGGGGAACTTCTTGATTTGCACCAAGGGTTTGAAGGACCCTTTCGAAGTTCCAGAGGTGAGGTGTGATCAGCCTCGAGACGCCTCAGCGGAAATGGGCCTCATATCGCCTGGAGGGGAGAACCTCCTGGATTTTCTCGAGTTGCGGCAGGTCTTCTCGTATTACGACGGGGACCTCAGGGACCCGCTCTGGTGGCCTCAGGAAAGCCCAGTCCCCATGCGAGTTGCTAGGGGCCCTCTCGGGATTCCTCTCCCGTCCATGCCGGGGCCTAAGACCTTGTGTGGAGTCGGGGCCAGATCCTGAGGATTCCTCTCCAGTGTTGCCATGGATCTTTGGGGACTTCCGAGTCTCCCCAGGGGAGTCAGGCCTCATCTCGAGTGGGGGCATGCACGTGCGCTTTCCTGCCGAGCTGCAGCAGTAGTGTCTGGCTTCCTGTCACGTGGATCAAGGGATCTGTGGCTTTCCCTCGAGGCTTTCCCACGAGGTTTTCCCACAGGCCCGTTCCACGTGCCCCCTTGGTGTGAGTCGATCCTCGGCGTGAATGACGAGCCGGTGAAGGGAAAAGAGGTTCCTCTGGAATGGACTGAGTCATCTGGGGGACTCTTGGGATGGTGGGACGACCCTGGAGTTCCTCTCGCCGTTCCTGTTGAGAGGGCCTCCTCTTGAGGTGCGACGGGAACGCCGGGAACTCTTTCCCGACGAAGCAGGGAAAGGATCCCTCATCTCGAGCTACGAGGCGGAAACGGGGCGCCTCTGGATGGGGGCAGGACCCTCGTGTTTCCTCTCGAGTGGAGACGATTATGTCTGGGAACTTCTTGATTTGCACCAAGGGTGGGAAGGACCCTTTCGAAGTTCCAGAGGTGAGGTGTGATCAGCCTCGAGACGCCTCAGCAGAAATGGGCCCCATCTCGCCTGGAGGGGAGAACCTCCTGGATTTTCTCGAGTTGCGGCAGCTCTTCTCGAGTTACGACGGGGACCTCAGGGACCCGCTCTGGTGGACTCAGGAAAGCCCAGCCCCATGCGAGTTGATAGGCGCCATCTCGGGATTCCTCTCCCGTCCATGCCGGGGCCTAAGACCTTGTGTGGAGTCGGGGCCGGAACCTGAGGATTCCTCTCCAGTGTTGCCATGAATCTTGGGGTGCTTCTGAGTCTCCCCAGGGGAGTCAGGCCTCGTCTCGTGTGGGGGCATGCACGTGCGCTTTCCTCCCGAGCTGCAGCAGTAGTGTCACGCTTCCTGTCACGTGGATCAAGGGATCTGTGGCTTTCCCTCGAGGCTTTCCCTCGAGGCTTTCCCACGAGGCTTTCCCACAGGGCTGTGCCACGTGCCACCTTGGTGTGAGTCGATCCTCGGCGTGAAAGACGAGCCGGTGAAGGGAAAAGAGGTTCCTCTGGAATGGACTGAGACATCTGGGGGACTCTTAGAATGGTGGCACCACCCTGGAGTTCCTCTCGCCGTTCCTGTTGAGAGGGCCTCCTGTTGAGATGCGACGGGAACACCGGGAACTCTTTCCCGAAGAAGTAGGGAAAGGATCCCAGATCTCGAGCTACGAGGCGGAAACGGGGCTCCTCTGGATGTGGGCGTGACCCTCGCGTTTCCTCTCGAGTGGAGACGGGTATGTCGGGGAACTTCTTGATTTTCCTCAAGGATGTCAAGGACTCTTTCGAAGTTCCAGAGGTGAGGTGTGATCAGCCTCGAGACGCCTCAGCGGAAATGGGCCTCATCTCGCCTGGAGGGAAGAACCTCCTGGATTTTCTCGAGTTGCGGCAGGTCTTCTCGAGTTACGACGGGGACCTCAGGGACCCGCTCTGGTGGCCTCAGGAAAGGCCAGTCCCCATGCGAGATGCAAGGGGACGTCTCGGGATATCTCTCCCGTCCATGCCGGGGCCTCAGTAGTTGTGTGGAGTCGGGGCCGGAACCTGAGGATTCCTCTCCAGTGTTGCCATGGATCTTGGGGTGCTTCTGAGTCTCCCAGGGGAGTCAGGCTTCGTCTCGAGTAGGGGCATGCACGTGCGCTTTCCTCCCGACCTGCAGCAGTAGTGTCACGCTTCCTGTCACGTGGATCAAGGGATCTGTGGCTTTCCCTCGAGGCTTTCCCTCGAGGCTGTCCCACAGGGCTGTGCCACGTGCCACCTTGGTGCGAGTCGATCCTCGGCGTGAAAGACGAGCCGGTGAAGGGAAAAGAGGTTCCTCTGGAATGGACTGAGACATCTGGGGGACTCTTGGAATGGTGGCACGTCCCTGGAGTTCCTCTCGCCGTTCCTGTTGATAGGGCCTCCTCTTGAGATGCGACGGGTACGCCAGGAACTCTTTCCCGACGAAGCAGGGAAAGGATCCCTCATCTGGAGCCACGAGGCGGAAACGGGGCTCCTCTGGATGTGAGTGGGACCCTCGTGTTTCCTCTCGAGTGGAGACGGGTATGTCGGGGAACTTCTTGATGTGCACCAAGGGTTTGAAGGACCCTTTCGAAGTTCCAGAGGTGAGGTGTGATCAGCCTCGAGACGCCTCAGCGGAAATGGGCCTCATCTCGCCTGGAGGGGAGAACCTCCTGGATTTTCTCGAGTTGTGGCAGGTCTTCTCGTATTACGACGGGGACCTCAGGGACCCACTCTGGTGGCCTCAGGAAAGAACAGTCCTCATGCGAGAAGCTTGGGGCCCTCTCGGGATTCTTCTCCCCTCCATGCCGGGTCCTAAGACCTTGTGTGGAGTCGGGGCCAGAACCTGAAGATTCCTCTCCAGTGTTGCCATGGATCTTTGGGTGCTTCTGAGTCTCCCCAGGGGAGTCAGGCCTCATCTCGAGTGGTGGCATGCACGTGCGCTTTCCTGCCGAGCTGCAACAGTAGTGTCTGGCTTCCTGTCACGTGGATCAAGGGATCTGTGGCTTTCCCCCGTGGCTTTCCCTCGAGGCTTTCCACGAGGCTTTCCCACAGGGCTGTGCCACGTACCACCTTGGTGTGAGTCGATCCTCGGCGTGAAAGACGAGCCGGTGAAGGGAAAAGAGGTTCCTCTGGAATGGACTTAGACATCTGGGCGACTCTTGGAATGCTGGCACGACCCTGGAGTTCCTCTCGCCGTTCCTGTTGAGACGGCCTATACTTGAGATGCGACGGGAACGCCGGGAACTCTTTCCCGACGAAGCAGGGAATGGATCCCTCATCTCGAGCTATGAGGCGGAAACGGGGCTCCTCTGGATGAGGGCGGGATCCTCGTGTTTCCTCTCGAGTGGAGACGGTTATGTCGGGGAATTTCTTGATTTGCACCAAGGGTGTGAAGGACCCATTTCGAAGTTCCAGAGCTGAGGTGTGATCAGCCTCGAGAGGACTCTTCAGCGGAAATGGACCTCATCTCGCCTGGAGGGGAGAAACTCCCGGATTTTCTCGAGTTGCGGCAAGTCTTCTCGTGTTACGACGGGGACCTCAGGGACCCGCTCTGGTGGCCTCAGGAAAGGCCAGTTCCCAGTCGAGTTGCTAGGGGCCATCTCGGGATTCCTCTCCCGTCCATGCCGGGGCCGAAGTCCTTGTGTGGAGTCAGCGCCGGATCCTGAGGATTCCTCTCCAGTGTTGCCATGGATCTTTGGGGGCTTCCGAGTCTCCCCAGGGGAGTCAGGCCTCATCTCGAGTGGGGGCATGCACGTGTGCTTTCCTACCGAGCTGCAGCAGTAGTGTCTGGCTTCCTGTCACGTGGATCAAGGGATCTGTGGCTTTCCCTCGAGGCTTTCCCACGAGGCTTTCCCACAGGCCCGTGCCACGTGCCACGTTGGTGTGAGTCGATCCTCGGCGTGAATGACGAGCCGGTGAAGGGAAAAGAGGTTCCTCTGGAATGGACTGAGTCATCTGGGGGACTCTTGGGATGGTGGGACGACCCTGGAGTTCCTCTCGCCGTTCCTGTTGAGAGGGCCTCCTCTTGAGGTGCGACGGGAACGCCGGGAACTCTTTCCCGACGAAGCAGGGAAAGGATCCCTCATCTCGAGCTACGAGGCGGAAACGGGGCGCCTCTGGATGGGGGCAGGACCCTCGTGTTTCCTCTCGAGTGGAGACGATTATGTATGGGAACTTCTTGATTTGCACCAAGGGTGGGAAGGACCCTTTCGAAGTTCCAGAGGTGAGGTGTGATCAGCCTCGAGACGCCTCAGCAGAAATGGGCCCCATCTCGCCTGGAGGGGAGAACCTCCTGGATTTTCTCGAGTTGCGGCAGGTCTTCTCGAGTTACGACGGGGACCTCAGGGACCCGCTCTGGTGGACTCAGGAAAGCCCAGCCCCATGCGAGTTGATAGGCGCCATCTCGGGATTCCTCTCCCGTCCATGCCGGGGCCTAAGACCTTGTGTGGAGTCGGGGCCGGAACCTGAGGATTCCTCTCCAGTGTTGCCATGAATCTTGGGGTGCTTCTGAGTCTCCCCAGGGGAGTCAGGCCTCGTCTCGTGTGGGGGCATGCACGTGCGCTTTCCTCCCGAGCTGCAGCAGTAGTGTCACGCTTCCTGTCACGTGGATCAAGGGATCTGTGGCTTTCCCTCGAGGCTTTCCCACGAGGCTTTCCCACAGGGCTGTGCCACGTGCCACCTTGGTGTGAGTCGATCCTCGGCGTGAAAGACGAGCCGGTGAAGGGAAAAGAGGTTCCTCTGGAATGGACTGAGACATCTGGGGGACTCTTAGAATGGTGGCACCACCCTGGAGTTCCTCTCGCCGTTCCTGTTGAGAGGGCCTCCTGTTGAGATGCGACGGGAACACCGGGAACTCTTTCCCGAAGAAGTAGGGAAAGGATCCCAGATCTCGAGCTTCGAGGCGGAAACGGGGCTCCTCTGGATGTGGGCGTGACCCTCGCGTTTCCTCACGAGTGGAGACGGGTATGTCGGGGAACTTCTTGATTTTCCTCAAGGATGTCAAGGACTCTTTCGAAGTTCCAGAGGTGAGGTGTGATCAGCCTCGAGACGCCTCAGCGGAAATGGGCCTCATCTCGCCTGGAGGGGAGAACCTCCTGGATTTTCTCGAGTTGTGGCAGGTCTTCTCGAGTTACGACGGGGACCTCAGGGACCCGCTCTGGTGGCCTCAGGAAAGGCCAGTCCCCATCCGATTTGCTAGGGGCCATCTCGGGATACCTCTCCCGTTCATGCCGGGGCCTAAGACCTTGTGTGGATTCGGGGCCGGAACCTGAGGATTCCTCTCCAGTGCTGCCAAGGATCTTGGGGTGCTTCTTAGTCTCCCAGGGGAGTCAGGCTTCGTCTCGAGTGGGGGCATGCACGTGCGCTTTCCTCCCGAGCTGCAGCAGTAGTGTCACGCTTCCTGTCACGTGGATCAAGGGATCTGTGGCTTTCCCTCGAGGCTTTCCCTCGAGGCTGTCCCACAGGGCTGTGCCACGTGCCACCTTGGTGCGAGTCGATCCTCGGCGTGAAAGACGAGCCGGTGAAGGGAAAAGAGGTTCCTCTGGAATGGACTGAGACATCTGGGGGACTCTTGGAATGGTGGCACGTCCCTGGAGTTCCTCTCGCCGTTCCTGTTGATAGGGCCTCCTCTTGAGATGCGACGGGTACGCCAGGAACTCTTTCCCGACGAAGCAGGGAAAGGATCCCTCATCTGGAGCCACGAGGCGGAAACGGGGCTCCTCTGGATGTGAGTGGGACCCTCGTGTTTCCTCTCGAGTGGAGACGGGTATGTCGGGGAACTTCTTGATGTGCACCAAGGGTTTGAAGGACCCTTTCGAAGTTCCAGAGGTGAGGTGTGATCAGCCACGAGACGCCTCAGCGGAAATGGGCCTCATATCGCCTGGAGGGGAGAACCTCCTGGATTTTCTCGAGTTGTGGCAGGTCTTCTCGTATTACAACGGGGACCTCAGGGACCCGCTCTGGTGGCCTCAGGAAAGAACAGTCCTCATGCGAGAAGCTTGGGGCCCTCTCGGGATTCCTCTCCCCTCCATGCCGGGTCCTAAGACCTTGTGTGGAGTCGGGGCCAGAACCTGAAGTTTCCTCTCCAGTGTTGCCATGGATCTTTGGGTGCTTCTGAGTCTCCCCAGGGGAGTCAGGCCTCATCTCGAGTGGTGGCATGCACGTGCGCTTTCCTGCCGAGCTGCAGCAGTAGTGTCTGGCTTCCTGTCACGTGGATCAAGGGATCTGTGGCTTTCCCCCGTGGCTTTCCCTCGAGGCTTTCCACGAGGCTTTCCCACAGGGCTGTGCCACGTACCACCTTGGTGTGAGTCGATCCTCGGCGTGAAAGACGAGCCGGTGAAGGGAAAAGAGGTTCCTCTGGAATGGACTGAGACATCTGGGCGACTCTTGGAATGCTGGCACGACCCTGGAGTTCCTCTCGCCATTCCTGTTGAGACGGCCTATACTTGAGATGCGACGGGAACGCCGGGAACTCTTTCCCGACGAAGCAGGGAATGGATCCCTCATCTCGAGCTATGAGGCGGAAACGGGGCTCCTCTGGATGAGGGCGGGATCCTCGTGTTTCCTCTCGAGTGGAGACGGTTATGTCGGGGAATTTCTTGATTTGCACCAAGGGTGTGAAGGACCCATTTCGAAGTTCCAGAGCTGAGGTGTGATCAGCCTCGAGAGGACGCTTCAGCGGAAATGGACCTCATCTCTCCTGGAGGGGAGAAACTCCCGGATTTTCTCGAGTTGCGGCAAGTCTTCTCGTGTTACGACGGGGACCTCAGGGACCCGCTCTGGTGGCCTCAGGAAAGGCCAGTCCCCATTCGAGTTGCTAGGGGCCATCTCGGGATTCCTCTCCCGTCCATGCCGGGGCCGAAGTCCTTGTGTGGAGTCAGCGCCGGATCCTGAGGATTCCTCTCCAGTGTTGCCATGGATCTTTGGGGGCTTCCGAGTCTCCCCGGGGGAGTCAGGCCTCATCTCGAGTGGGGGCATGCACGTGTGCTTTCCTACCGAGCTGCAGCAGTAGTGTCTGGCTTCCTGTCACGTGGATCAAGGGATCTGTGGCTTTCCCTCGAGGCTTTCCCACGAGGCTTTCCCACAGGCCCGTGCCACGTGCCACGTTGGTGTGAGTCGATCCTCGGCGTGAATGACGAGCCGGTGAAGGGAAAAGAGGTTCCTCTGGAATGGACTGAGACATCTGGGGGCTCTTGGGATGGTGGGACGACCCTGGAGTTCCTCTCGCCGTTCCTGTTGAGAGGGCCTCCTCTTGAGGTGCGACGGGAACGCCGGGAACTCTTTCCCGACGAAGCAGGGAAAGGATCCTTCACCTCGAGCTACGAGGCGGAAACGGGGCTCCTCTGGATGTGGGCGGGACCCTCGTGTTTCCTCTCGAGTGGAGACGGGTATGTCGGGGAACTTCTTGATTTGCACCAAGGGTTTGAAGGACCCTTTCGAAGTTCCAGAGGTGAGGTGTGATCAGCCTCGAGACGCCTCAGCGGAAATGGGCCTCATATCGCCTGGAGGGGAGAACCTCCTGGATTTTCTCGAGTTGCGGCAGGTCTTCTCGTATTACGACGGGGACCTCAGGGACCCGCTCTCGTGGCCTCAGGAAAGAACAGTCCTCACGCGAGAAGCTTGGGGCCCTCTCGGGATTCCTCTCCCCTCCATGCCGGGTTCTAAGACCTTGTGTGGATTCGGGGCTGATCCTGAGGATTCCTCTCCAGTGTTGCCATGGATCTTTGGGGGCTTCCGAGTCTCCCCAGGGGAGTCAGGCCTAATCTCGAGTGGGGGCATGCACGTGCGCTTTCCTGCCGAGCTGCAGCAGTAGTGTCTGGCTTCCTGTCACGTGGATCAAGGGATCTGTGGCTTTCCCTCGAGGCTTTCCCTCGAGGCTTTCCCACAGGGCTGTGCCACGTGCCACCTTGGTGTGAGTCGATCCTCGGCGTGAAAGATGAGCCGTTGAAGGGAAAATAGGTTCCTCTGGAATGGACTGAGACCTCTGGGGGACTCTTGGAATGGTGGCACGACCCTGGAGCTCCTCTCGCCGTTCCCGTTGAGAGGGCCTCCTCTTGAGATGCGATGGGAACGCCGGGAACTCTTTCCCGACGAAGCAGGGAAAGGATCCCTCATCTCGAGGTACGAGGCGGAAACGGGGCGCCTCTGGATGTGGGCGGGACCCTCGTGTTTCCTCTCGAGTGGAGACGGGTATGTCGGGGTACTTCTTGATTTGCACCAAGGGTGTGAAGGACCCTTTCGAAGTTCCAGAGGTGGGGTGTGATCGGCCTCGAGACGCCTCAGCGGAAATGGGCCTCATCTCGCCTGGAGGGGAGAACCTCCTGGATTTTCTCGAGTTGTGGCAGGTCTTCTCGAGTTAACACGGGGACCTCAGGGACCCGCTTTGGTGTCCTCAGGAAAGGCCAGTCCCCATCCGAGTTGCTAGGGGCCCTCTCGGGATTCCTCTCCTGTCCATGCCGGGGCCTCAGATCTTGTGTGGAGTCGCGGCCGGAACCTGAGGATTCCTCTCCAGTGTTGCCATGGATCTTGGGGTGCTTCTGAGTCTCCCCAGGGGGGTCAGGCCTCGTCTCGCCTGGGGGCATGCACGTGCGCTTTCCACTCGAACTGCAGCAGTAGTGTCACGCTTCCTGTCACGTGGATCAAGGGATCTGTGGCTTTCCCTCGAGGCTTTCCCTAGAGGCTTTCCCAGGAGGCTTTCCCACAGTGCTGTGCCACGTGCCACCTTGGTGTGAGTCGATCCTCGGCGTGAAAGACGAGCCGGTGAAAGGAGAAGAGGTTCCTCTGGAAAGGACTGAGAACTCTGGGGGACACTTGGAACGGTGGCACGACCCTGGAGTTCCTCTCGCCATTCCTGTTGAGAGGGCCACCTCTTGAGATTCGACGGGAATGCCGGGAACTCTTTCCCGACGAAGCAGGGAAAGGATCCCTCATCTCGAGCTACGAGGCGGAAACGGGGCGCCTCTGGATGTGGGCGGGACCCTCGTGTTTCCCTTCGAGTGGAGACGGGTATGTCGGGGAACTTCTTGATTTGCACCAAGGGTGTGAAGGACCCTTTCGAAGTTCCAGAGGTGAGGTGTGATCAGCCTCGAGACGCCTCAGCAGACATGGGCCTCATCTCGCCTGGAGGGGAGAACCTCCTTGATTTTCTCGAGTTGCGGCAGGTCTTCTCGTGTTAGGACGGGGACCTCAGTGACCCGCTCTGGTGGCCTCAGGAAATGCCAGTCCCCATGCTATTTGCTAGGGGCCCATTCGGGATTGCACTCCCGTCCATGCCGGGGCCTCAGACTTTGTGTGGAGTTGGGGCCGGAACCTGAGGATTCCTCTCCAGTGTTGACATGGATCTTGGGGTGCCTCTGAGTCTCCCCAGGGGAATCAGGCCTCGTCTCGAGTGGGGGCATAACGTGCGCTTCCCTCCCGAGCTGCAGCAGTAGGGTCCCGCTTCCTGTCACGTGGATCAAGGGATCTGTGGCTTTCCCTCGAGGCTTTCCCTAGAGGCTTTCCCACGAGGATTTCCCACAGGGCTATGCCAAGTGCCATCTAGATGTGAGTCGATCCTCGGCGTGAAAGACGAGCCGGTGAAGGGAAAAGAGGTTCCTCTGGAATGGACTGAGACATCTGGGGGACTCTTGGAATGGTGGCACGACCCTGGAATTCCTCTCGCCGTTCCTGTTGAGAGGGCCTCCTCTTGAGATGCAACGGGAACGCCGGGAACTGTTTCCCGACGAAGCAGGGAAAGGATCCCTCATCTCGAGCTACGAGGCCGAAACGGGGCGCCTCTGGATGTGGGCGGGACCCTCGTGGTTCCTCTCGAGTGGAGACGGCAATGTCGGGGAACTTCTTGATTTGCACCCAGGGTGTGAAGGACCCTTTCGAAGTTCCAGAGGTGAGGTGTGATCAGCCTCGAGACGCCTCAGCGGAGATGGGCCTCATCTCGCCTGGAGGGGAGAACCTCCTGGACATTCTCGAGTTGCGGCAGGTCTTCTCGAGCTACGACGGGGACCTCAGGGACCCGCTCTGGTGGCCTCAGGAAGGGCCAGTCCCCATGCGCGATGCTAGGGGCCATCTCGGGATTCCTCTCCCATCGATGCCGGGGCCTAAGACCTTGTGTGGAGTCGGCGCTGGAATGTGAGGATTCCTCTCCAGTGTTGACATGGATCTTGGGGTGCCTCTGAGTCTCCCCAGGGGAGTCAGGCCTCTTCTCGAGTGGGGGCATTCACGTGCGCTTCCCTCCCGAGCTGCAGCAGTAGGGTCACGCTTCCTCTCACGTGGATCAAGGGATCTGTGGCTTTCCCTCGAGGCTTTCCCACAGGGCTGTGCCAAGTGCCACCTTGGTGTGAGTCGATCCTCGGCGTGAAAGACGAGCCGGTGAAGGGAAAAGAGGTTCCTCTGGAATGGACTGAGACATCTGGGGGACCCTTGGAATGGTGGCAGGACCCTGGAGTTCCTCTCGCCGTTTCTGTTGAGAGGGCCTCCTCGTGAGATGCGACGGGAATGCCCGGAATTCTTTCCCGATGAAGCAGGGAAAGGATCTGTCACCTCGAGCAACGACGCGGAAACGGGGCTCCTCTGGATGTGGGCGGGACCCTCGTGTTTCCTCTGGAGTGGAGAGGGGTATGTCGGGGAACTTCTTGAGTTGCACCAAGGGTGTGAAGGACCCTTTCGACCTTCCGGAGGTGGGGTGTGATTAGCCCCGAGAAGACTCTGCGGAAATGGGCCTCATCTCGCCTGCAGGGGAGAACCTCCTGGATATTCTCGAGTTGCGGCAGGTCTTCTCGAGTTACGACGGGCACCTCAGGGACCCGCTCTGGTGGCCTCAGGAAGGGCCAGTCCCCATGCGCGTTGCTAGGGGCCTTCTCGGGATTCCTCTCCCATCGATGACGGGGCTTAAGACCTTGTGTGGAGTCGGGGCCGGAACCTGAGGATTCCTCTCCAGTGTTGACATGGATCTTGGGGTGCCTCTGAGTCTCCGCAGGGGAGTCAGGCCTCGTTTCAAGTAGGGGCATGTGCGTGCGATTTCCTCCCGAGCTGCTGTAGTAGGGTCACGCTTCCTGTCACGTGGATCAAGGGATCTGTGGCTTTCCCTCGAGGCTTACCCTCGAGGCTTTCCCAGGAAGCTTTCCCACAGGGCTGTGCCACGTGCCACCTTGGTGTGAGTCGATCCTCGGCGTGAAAGATGAGCCGGTGAAGGGAAAAGAGGTTCCTCTGGAATGGACTGAGACATCTGGGGGACTCTTGGAATGGTGGCAAGACCCTGGATTTCCTCTCGCCGTTCCTGTTGAGAGGGCCTCCTCTTGAGATGCGACGGGAACGCCGGGAACTCTTTCCCGACGAAGCAGAGAAAGGATCCCTCATCTCGAGCCACGAGGCAGAAACGGGGCTCCTCTGGATGTGGGCGGAACCCTCGTGTTTCCTCGCGAGTGGAGAAAGGAATGTCGGGGAACTTCTTGATTTGCACCAAGGGTGTGAAGGACCCTTTCGAAGTTCCATAGGTGAGGTGTGATGAGCCTCGAGACACCTCAGCGGAAATGGGCCTCATCTCGCCTGGAGGGGAGAACCTCCTGGATGTGCTCGAGTTGGGGCAGGTCTTCTCGAGTTACGACGGGGACCTCAGGGACGCGCTCTGGTGGCCTCAGGAAAGGCCAGTCCCCGTGCGAGTTGCTAGGGGCCATCTCGGGATTCCTCTCCCGTCGATGCCGGGGCCTAAGACCTTGTGTGGAGTCGGGTCCGGAACCTGAGGATTCCTCTTCAGTGTTGCCATGGATCTTGGGGTGCTTCTGAGTCTCCCCAGGGGAGTCAGGCCTCGTCTCGAGTGGGGGCATGCACGTGTGCTTTCCTCTCGAGCTGCATCTGTAGTGTCACGATTCCTGTCACGTGGATCAAGGGATCTGTGGCTTTCCCTCGAGGCTTTCCCACGAGGCTTTCCCAAAGGGCTGTGCCACGTGCCACCTTGCTGTGAGTCGATCCTCGGCGTGAAAGACGAGCCGGTGATAGGAGAAGAGGTTCCTCTGGAAAGGACTGAGAACTCTGGGGGACACTTGGAACGGTGGCACGACCCTGGAGTTCCTCTCGCCGTTCCTGTTGAGAGGGCCTCCTCTTGAGATGCGACGGGAACGTCGGGAACTCTTTCCGGATGAAGCAGGAAAAGGATCCCTCATCTCGAGCTACGAGGCGGAAACGGGGCGCCTCTGGATGTGGGCGGGACCCTCGTGTTTCCCTTCGTGTGGAGACGGGTATGTCGGGGAACTTCTTGATTTGCACCAAGGGTGTGAAGGACCCTTTCGAAGTTCCAGAAGTGAGGTGTGATCAGCCTCGAGACGTCTCAGCGGACATGGGCCTCATCTCGCCTGGAGGGGAGAACCTCCTTGATTTTCTCGAGTAGCGGCAGGTCTTCTCGTGTTAGGACGGGGACCTCAGTGACCCGCTCTGGTGGCCTCAGGAAAGTCCAGTCCCCATGCGAGTTGCTAGGGGCCCACTCGGGATTGCTCTCCCGTCCATGCCGGGGCCTCAGACCTTGTGTGGAGTTGGGGCCGGAACCTGAGGATTCCTCTCCAGTGTTGCCATGGATCTTGGGGTGCTTCTGAGTCTCCCCAGCGGAGTCAGGCCTCATCTCGTGTGGGGGCATGCACGTGCGCTTTCCTCCCGAAATGCAGCAGTAGTGTCACGCTTCCTGTCACGTGGATCAAGGGATCTGTGGCTTTCCCTCGAGGTTGTCCCTCGAGGCTTTCCCACGAGGCTTTCCCACAGGGCTGTGCCACGTGCCACCTTGCTGTGAGTCGATCCTCGGCGTGAAAGACGAGCCGGTGATAGGAGAAGAGGTTCCTCTGGAAAGGTCTGAGAACTCTGGGGGACACTTGGAACGGTGGCACGACCGTGGAGTTCCTCTCGCCGTTCCTGTTGAGAGGGCCTCCTCTTGAGATGCGACGGGAACGCCGGGAACTCTTTCCGGATGAAGCAGGAAAAGGATCCCTCATCTCGAGCTACGAGGGGGAAACGGGGCGCCTCTGGATGTGGGCGGGACCCTCGTGTTTCCCTTCGAGTGGAGACGGGTATGTCGGGGAACTTCTTGATTTGCACCAAGGGTGTGAAGGACCCTTTCGAAGTTCCAGAGGTGAGGTGTGATCAGACTCGAGAAGCCTCAGCGAACATGGGCCTCATCTCGCCTGGAGGGGAGAACCTCCTTGATTTTCTCGAGTAGCGGCAGATCTTCTTGTGTTAGGACGGGGACCTCAGTGACCCGCTCTGGTGGCCTCAGGAAAGGCCAGTCCCCATGCGAGTTGCTAGGGGCCCACTCGGGATTGCTCTCCCGTCCATGCCGGGGCCTCAGACCTTGTGTGGAGTCTGGGACGGAACCTGAGGATTCCTCTCTTGTGTTGCCATGGATCTTGGGGTGCTTCTGAGTCTCCCCAGGGGAGTCAGGCCTCATCTCGTGTGGGGGCATGCACGTGCGCATTCCTCCCGAACTTCAGCAGTAGTGTCACGCTTCCTGTCACGTGGATCAAGGGATCTGTGGCTTTCCCTCGAGGCTGTCCCTGGAGGCTTTCCAACGAGGCTTTTCCACAGGGCTGTGCCACGTGCCACCTTGGTGTGAGTCGATCCTCGGCGTGAAAGACGAGCCGGTGAAGGGAAAAGAGGTTCCTCTGGAATGGACTGAGACCTCTGGGGGACTCTTGGAATGGTGGTACGACCCTTGAGTTCCTCTCGCCGTTCCTGTTGAGAGGGCCTCCTGTTGAGATGCGACGTAAATGCCGGAAAATCTTTCCCGAAGAAGCAGGGAAAGGATCCCTCATCTCGAGCTACTAGGCGGAAATGGGGCACCTCTGGATGTGGGCGGGATCCTCGTGATTCCTCTCGAGTGGAGATGGGTATGTCGGGGAACATCTTGATTTGCACCAAGGGTGTGAAGGACCCTTTCGAAGTTCCAGAGGTGAGGTGTGATCAGGCTCGAGACGCCTCAGCGGAAAAGGTCCTCATCTCGCCTGGAGGGGAGAATCTCCTGGATTTTCTCGAATTGCGGCAGGTCTTCTCGAGTTACGACGGGGACCTCAGGGACCCGCTCTGGTGGCCTCAGGAAAGGCCAGTCCCCATGCGAGTTGCTAGGGGCCCTCTCGCGATTCCTCTCCCGTCCATGCCGTGGCATAAGACCTTGTGTGGAGTCGGGGCCGGAACCTGAGGATTCCTCTCCAGTGTTGCCATGGATCTTGGGGTGCTTCTGAGTCTCCCCACGGGAGTCAGGCCTCGTCTCTAGTGCGGGCATGCACGTGCGCTTTCCTCCCGAGCTGCAGCAGTAGTGTCAT